>NW_015386220.1:438350-464585 GCF_001527695.2 Protobothrops mucrosquamatus | reverse complement strand
TCTTTAATTTGAGTAATTATCATATAATTAAGTGCATGAATTACTAGACAGCCAAGGCATTAAATTAAAATATTTAATGCCTGTAAATCTGAAAATGATTACGGTGCTGATGCGCAGCTAGTGAGCAGTGAGCTAACGGAGATGGGGCAACACTACTGGGTAATTCTGATGCCACCGCAGCCCACATGGCCTGCAAACACAGTCTCTTCCAAACAGCTGGGAAGTTCTCACTGGTGAGAACTTCTAGCATGTTCTGCAAACTCTGAAAAGCACTATAAACGTTCCACAAAAGAGCGATTGGACAATCTCTTGACCTCAAATCCTGCCATCTACAGCACAAATATAGAAGTATAGAAGTTGGAAAGGGTTTCTTTGCCCACCTTATGCTGACAATATATCCCCGAAAGATTATCATTTACAGATGAAGGGCCTAAAGAGGCAACAACTAAAAACAACAGCTATAGTTGCCCACAAAGGTTATCATAGGATCCCATGAAGTAGATGCTAGTTCTGATCTTGTGATGGAGGTTGCTTGCATGCTGGATGCACATGTGTATCGGCCAAAAAGTTCTCTCTATACCTTAGATGCTAATTTTGAGGGGGCAGAGAATAGATTGTGCTGAAAAGTTCTATGTTAGTGGTGGCAAACCTATGGCACGGGTGCCAGAGGCGGCACTCAGAGCCCTCTCTGTGGGCACGTGCACCGTTGCCCCAGTCCTAGGCCTTCAGCTGGGTTTTATAAAACCGTTTCACTTTAGGCCGCCGCCGCCGTGTGTAAAAAAAAAAAAAGGTTCAATCAGTCAATTTCAACTTCTCACGGAAAAAAAAGATCTTGCAAAGTTGGAATTGATTGATTGAACTTTTTAGTCCCACCCGGTCTGCCGTTACCACCGCAGCCACGCCCACCCAATGGGCCACACCCACCCGGCACTTGACGATGCATAAGTGGGTTTTGGGTTGCAGTTTGGGCACTCAGTTTTTAAAAGGTTCACCATCACTGTTCTATGTAATTTGGATTCCCTGTACAGGATTTCTAGTCAAACCAGGCATTCAACAGGTGACTTTTCTTGTGTGCGCACGGTATTGCCACCTCTCACAAGGACAATCAGTAACCTCTGTTATCAGAATAGGACAACTCGCTGCAGCCAATTCGCCACAGTCAACTTGACACGGTCAACTCATCACAGTCAATTTGCCTCATTCCTCTTCCTCATCCCTCTTCTTCGTGGCAGCCCCTCAAGTACTGGAACACCGCTATCACGTCATCCCTAGTCCTTGGGTTTTGTAGAGTTCTTAAGAACCCATTTGAGTATGTATATTTATGTATTTATTTGTTTGTTTATGTATTTATTTATTATTAAATTTGTTTGCCGCCCATCTTGCCATAGTAAAAAGGTAATAAAACCGTACAAACACATGTATCTAACTGCAATAAAAATACAAATTACAAATCATTATTTGTAATTATAAATTACAGACTAGCACAGAGTGCAGTTAATATGGCCTTACTTTACAAGAGGTGGGGAAGAGAGTGAGAGGGGAACAAAACAGTGCTGGAACAACAGCTGTTGTAGAGAGTGTCAAACTCATTTTAAAAACCTCCTTTGGTGAACTCTCCAAGGTCCTGATACTGCCAGATCTCAGATCTGTTTCTACTTCTTCCTTATTATTTATTTGCAAATAATTCTTCGCAAAACCGGTTAGCTTTTTGAAGGTTCTCAGCCAGATCAGAGCGATGCTTCTTGTGGGGGAAGAAATGGAATAGCCTTGGTGGTCTTGTGCTAAACTGGAAAGTCCATGTGGCAGTTTGCATATATTGAACAATTCACACAGGTTTGTTTTGAATGCCATACTAAGCTGTCATGGCTGGGAACAGCCAGTGCAGAACATCCCAAAGAGGATAATGTGTCAACCTGTTCAATATAAGAGCAACCCAGTACTCTTTAGGGGAAGAATGGAAGCTGTTGGTTTCCAGAAGTAGCTTGGCTGTTGAAGGTCTCTCCCTAAACAAGCGGAAAGCTCTGAGCAACTCAGCCTGGGCAACGTTCAAAGAAGAGAAGAGGGATCACTGTCTAAAATATGAATAATACCATCAGAAAGAAATACAACATATGAAGAAAGGTTGCAGGAATTGGGTATATCTAGTTTAATGAAAAAAAGGACTAGGTGTGACATGATCGCTGTGTTCCACTATCTAAGGGGCTGCCACAAAGAAGAGAGATATAGGAACACTGAAGGCAGGATAAGAAGCAATGGATGGAAACTAATCAAGGAAAGAACTAAACTTACGAGAAATCTCCTGATAGCGAGCACAATTAATCAGTGGAATGGCTTGCCTTCAGAAGATTTGAGTGCTCCATCATTGGAGGTTTTTAAGAAGAGATTGGACAGCCATTTGTCTGAAATGTTTTAGGGTCTCCTGCTTGAGCAAGGGATTGGACTAGAAGACCTCCAAGGTCCCTTCCAACATCATCATCATCATCATCATCATCATCATCATCATCATTATTATTATTATTATTATTAAACTGCTGAAGACCTTCTCTTTCCTCAAATTTCTACAAATGTCTTCTTTAGTCTGAACAGGAACATCAAAATGGGAGGCCATCAAGCAAGATGTCCACCAATGCCCTCTCTGATGCACAATGGTGGGACTTTGTGCTTCCTTTGTTCTTTCCTTACAGTCTCTCCCCACCCCCCACCCCTCATTTAGCCAATCCATTGTGCAGTCTGCTGTTTCATCGGCTCCTGCCCCCAATGCCCTCACAACAGCTGTGGGTTTAATTATCAAAATAACATTTTAATAGTCTCATAACTGATCTCCCTTCCAAATACGCCAAGGCAGAGGCGGCGAAGACTTCCCTGTAACACCTTTCCACTAAATTTACTAATAGGCTCCATTTAAGTGATTAAGCTGCTCTGATGCCTTGGTGTCCACTCACGCATTGACATCCCTCCCACCTTAAAGTTGTGGCTTTCGGTCTTCTGCTTCCACGGCATCTTTATTGCACTGAGTATTGGAGTAGTCAGAGCTCCCCACGTAATGAGTTTTGGAGAACGACAAGGGACTAGGAAATTATTAGGACAGCTTCATCACTGACCCTCATTATGTGAGAGGTAATGAATTCCTCAGCACCCAACCAGATCTCCCATGACTGGGGAAAAACAGAATAACAGAGTTGGAAGGGACCTTGGAGGTCTTCTAGTCCAACCCCCTGCTCAGGCAGGAAACCCTATACCATTTCAGACAAACGGTCGTCCAATCTCTTCTTAAAAACTTCTAGTGTTGGAGCCTTCACAGCTTCTGGAAGCAGGTTGTTCCACTGGTTAATTGTTCTAACTGTCAGGAAATTTCTCCTTAGTTCTAGGTTGCTTCTCTCTTTGATTGTTTTCCATCCATGGCTTCTTGTCCTGCCTTCAGGTGCTTTGGAGAATAGCTTGAGCCCCCTCTTCTTTGTGGCAAAAACTATGAGCATTCAGACAAATCCTTTCATTTTGCCAGCATTTTTTAATGTTTTGCAAGGAGAGAGAGAGAAAAAAAAAGAGAGAGCAAAAATATTCTGTTGAAAGTCAAATATCTATGAGGAAGTGGTGTTCAGAGCACCATCACTTCCTTGAGGATGGGAAATGAGCATTTAAAAGTAGCACTGTGCAGGTAACAGAAAGCATATATTTGACCTTGGGGTCAAGTACGCCATTTATTAAAGCATTTGAGTTTCCAAGAATATGCAGAGGTACTAGTAGTCACCGACCGAAATCTGAATTTGTTTGTTATTTAGAAATACAGTGTGAAATCAATTGTGCTTATTTAAAAAAATGGTTCAATAAAGCAAGGCTTAATGTGATATATAAAATCAATCAGTATTCGTGTGTGTAGGTGTACGAATATATGTGTGTGTGGATAGATAGCTAGATAGCTAGACAGACAGACAGTAAAAGAAAAACTCTTCTGAGTGCCTCTAATATGTTCTACTTCATCAGTTGCCATTAGGTTACAACTGCTCCATGTACAAAAACACACATGACTTAATCGGGGAAATCTCCTTCCTCAGAAGCTTTCTGATCTTTCTCCCCATTTTACATTTCTAAAGAAGCTTTGATGGACATATATACCAATCATATAACATAATCAACTCTCAGGAAAAAAAAAACTCAGGTTTTGAGATTCTGCTTTTAATATTCAAGCCCACACATGGCTCTTGCTATTAAAATAATAATAGCCAAACAAAAGAGGCCAAAATACCTCCTTTGCCAGCAATCAACATCCAGATAAGCAGAGATTAGCACCAAGATTAATGCTAGGCCAACAGTCAGGCAGTAAACAACACCCCAGTCAAGGAACTACCAACTCAGACAATAAACAACAATAAAAAAAACAACAGTCTAATCAGTTGCATATGAACAGAGAGCAAACCCTACTAGCACTGATGATGTTACCTAGTTGGGTAATGAAATGTCTGCAAGAAAACAACCAAACTCAGAAAGCACAATGGACCCCACAGTTCAACCCTGAGCTACAAAATTTTTCTTCTACTGGTATCAGTCATACCCCTCTTAATCTCTTTCTCCAAAACAGAAAACTGATATTCAACCGCATTCAGAACCTCAACCAAACAGACAAGTTTAATAATAATTCTGAAGTTTTCATCCCTAGATTCTACACCGACCAATCTAATTCCTCTACTGTTTGCCAGCGCATAACTGGGAATACGCCTTCCAGCATTTTAAAAGGAATTTCAAAAGGTCATTCCAGAGTTTGCTTGTAAAAAGCTGCAAGTTCCAAATTTGAACCCAAGCCTACTCTTTCTCCCCCTCCTTCACAGCTTCATTTGAAAACCTGGCTGGGAAGAGTGCTTGCCTGCTCTGCAGAGTGCTGAGTTCACCATCCAATATCTAGCAGATGGGGAAATGGCATTTTCAGGCCCTACAGATGGAATCTCTTTACAGTGCCCTTGCCTATGTCTGCTGGGAGATGACCCACTAAGACAGCCAAAAAGTCTCTAATTTGTCTTTACCACCATTTGCTATTGGGATTCTTCGCACAATATTAAACAGCTCTAGCAATCAAGAGGAATAGAGAGAAACAGAGAGAGAGAGAGAGAGAGAGAGAGAGAGAGAGACGAGAGGGAGGGAGGGGGAGAGAGGGGGAGAGGGAGGGAGGGAGAGAGAGGGAGGGAGAGAGAGAGGGAGGGAGAGAGAGAGGGGGAGGGAGGGAGAGAAAGAGAGAGCGAGAGGGAGGGAGAGAGAGGGAGGGAGAATGAGAGAAAGAGAAAGGGAGAGAGGGAGAGAGGGAGAGAAAGAGAGAGGGAGGGAGAGCAGGAGAGAAAGGGGCGGGAGAGAGAGTGAGAGAGAGGGGGAGGGAGAGGGGGAGAGAGAGGGAAGGAGAGAGTGGGGGAGAGGAGAGAGGGAGAGAGAGAGAGAGAGGGAGGGAAGGAGGGAGGGAGGGGAGAGAGAGAATGTGTGTGTGTGTGTGTGTGAAAGAGAGAGAGAGAGAGAGAGAGAGAGAGAGAGAGAGAGAGAGAGAGAGAGAGAGAGAGAGCTTTTCTTGTTAAAAAAGATTGTGCTAAAGAGAATTATCGTCAACCTTCACTTGGGAAGTCATTTTGGTCTGTTTTGGGGTATGCTTATAGCTGCCTGAATGCCACGGATGCCAATTGCTTTGCATCTTGATTCACTGGGAAAATTCCAACAAGTTTCCACCCGATTTCCTTGGGCTCAGGTAAAAGATAATGAATTAGAATTTATTTCTGCAGAAAATGGCTGCCCATCTCCCGGATGAACTTGGGGTGATCAACTCTCCAAACCACACGGAAACCAGAATTAAAATAACCATACACATTAATCGAGGCACTACATAATAGATTCATCAGACAAACCACAGATATTTTGGTCCTATTAAACATCCTGGCTCAGTGCCTGGAGGAAAAGCTAGGTTTTTATGGCATTCTGGAAGTTCAAGAGAATCAGGGGCTCTCAAAGTTTTGGGAGGAAACTGTTCCATACGTCCATACTTATATCTGCATTCAAAAGTGCAACTGTGAATTCACTTATGGAATTTCACCACTAGCTTTCCACTCTTGAAGGAATCAGTTGGCACGACCCTTCTTCACAACACTGGAAAGGAATTCTACTTGACGGACCAAATATGTAATAATGGGGCTCTTAAAAAGAAACAAGAAACCCCAATCAAGTTGCAAACAGAAATGGAAAGGAGAAGAAGAGCAGCCTTCCATAAAAATGGAAAGAACGGAAGTAGGAACGAGAGATGTTTTTGGACGAGAGGAACTACTTATTCTTATGAAAACCACCTGCCTGTTTATCTCCCTGAGGATGGCTTACTTCGGAGCAATGACTGAGTAGGCGAAGCCGTTTTTTTTTTAATTTCCCACAATGCCCCTAGATTCGACCTTCTAGGATGCTATGAATAATTCAGCACGGTAAGTTTCTTCCCTACTGGCTCCAACAGATAAGGTTGGATGAAGGCATTCTTAAATTTCAACAGTGGCAAGCAGATATTGAAGAATAGTATAAGCAGGAGTCCCAGCCCTTCTGGCGAGCGCCGAGGCAATGCCTCCATTAAAATGTTCATTGTGGTTTCTTGATAAAATTGCAGAGCTTGGAGAACTCCGTGGACCACAGACACCGAACCAGAAATAAGAAAAAAGAAGAGGGGGGGAGAAAGCAAACTGTATTTTCTGCTCATCTGTGGAGTGGGGATAACACAGGCCCAGAAGTATGTGTCTGCGAAGCAATCGCAGTCATAGATGAGTGGCTGTTTTCCCCTGGAGCGTCGACTGCAGAAACCTTTGAAAACACGGCTTTTTCTCTTTTCTTCCCCTCCTTTAATATATTGTTGTGCTGGACTTGTCTGTCTGCTGAAAGAAAGAATCTCCTTCTCCCTCTCATTGTTCCTGCTTATAATGGGAAATGTAGTGGTAACCTCAAACAGGCAAGGAACGGCCAACTTGTAGCCCTTCAGATGTAGCCTTTCAACTGGGGGGCTGCTAGGGGAAGGTTGGGGATGAGATGCCCAACTGAAGTTTTGCTCCCTTTTTGGAAAGGGAAGAGGAGGGGTTATGTATGTTTTATCGAGGCAAAGTGCATTCTTTAAGGGCCTTCCTTTCTTCCATGTCTTCCTTCCTTCCTTTTCTTCTTTCCATGTCTCCCTCCCTCCCTTCTTTTTTCCCTCCCTTCTGCCTTCCTCCTTCCTTCCTTCCTTCCTTCCTTCCCTTTCTTCCTCCTTCCTTTCCTTCCTTCCTTCCCTTCCTTCCTTCCTTCCTTCCTTCCTTCCACCTCTCCTTCTTTCCACTTTCCTTTCCTTTCCTTTCCTTTCCTTTCCTTTCCTTTCCTTTCCTTTCCTTTCCTTTCCTTTCCTTTCCTTTCCTTTCCTTTGTGGAATATAGGCTATGCGATTGTAGATGGATGAGAGATGCAAAAATAAGACCAATGGATCCTTTAGATTCCCAGAGGAGACACTTGAGTCAATATGGTCATCTGGATATATAATATTATGTTATAAATTAGCCTTACACAAATCATAGGCACATTTACCTCATCTCATCCAATACATCCCACAGCGTTCCATTTTTTTTCCTTTTGCCTAACTGAAATAAGCAGCTACAGTATGTCAAATTAAAGCAAAGAATGACCAGTTTGGTCAACTGATCGATTTGAAAGCCCACCTCCATACGCTAGTTGACAAAATTGGCTTGTATATACATATAAGCCTCAGATTAGGCTGGGCATAGTTTAGAATCCAGGTATAAGAATAAACTCTGGGTAACTGAAAACACAAAGACACACCAATGAAAAAGGTGAAAATGGGAACTGCTGATGCCCTCCATGTGGACATTCCAGAGGAGAAACAGATGGAGGGGCGCAGTCCCAATAATTGGACCCTAAGGCTTGAACATGAGCAACAGAAGCACTGCGCACTATTATTCCTCAATTATTTTATTTTAGTTCACGCTAGAATTCTCCCCATCCCTTTGTGCGTTTACAGCATTGGCTCTTTACACAAAGGGCGGAGGCCGTATGCCCTGGTTTTTAAGTGGATTAAAGTAACATCTTTTTCCTGCACCTACGTTTATTAACCCAAGCGCACAAGGCTTGTTTGAAAACTGGGAAAGTCAGATTTGGGCCTTAAATAAGGAGCCCAGGAGACGGTTCTGCGGCAAAATGAGAGACAGAGACAGAGACAGAGACAGAGAAGGGAAGAAGAAAAGTTTTTAACTTTCATCAGGCATAATGAAATATTGTTTAGAATGATGCGGCGCAGAAGAAAACTTCGACGGAGATCTCTCGATACTCGCAAGAGGTGCCGTGACT
Organism: Protobothrops mucrosquamatus; assembly: GCF_001527695.2. Taxonomy (NCBI): domain Eukaryota; kingdom Metazoa; phylum Chordata; class Lepidosauria; order Squamata; family Viperidae; genus Protobothrops; species Protobothrops mucrosquamatus. Next base: position 456,257 of record NW_015386220.1, on the reverse strand, counting down.
GGAATACAACTCCACCGTTTGAACAATTGCTAGAGTCTAGGATGCTTTGGCTGGATCTCAGGCAATGAAGAAATGCCCCAAGAGTTCAAAGAAGATTTATGCCATGGCCGTGATATTTATATTAATAAGACACTTTCGGCTATTGCCGAGAACTCCGCTCTGCGCCATCATGGTGGTCAACTTCACAGGCAAAACCAGCTCCCCTCAACTTAGCTCCTCTTGTGTGATCAACCAAAATATTAAGCCGGTTGAGTCGCCCCCCCTTATTCCTCCCTCCAACCCCCTTTTTTTCCATGGCTGATTAAGCAGTTGGGAGCAGAGAGTTTACTGCAGGAAAATAAAATAAAATAATAAAAAAAACAATTATACCGCATCTGAGGTAAACATTACCTTAGTAATGGAAATGGCGCCTCCAACCCCTTATTGCCAGTAGGGATTAGCATTATAATACTTAAAATAACATTTATAACACTTACTGAAATTACAAGAATGCAGTCTGTGGAGACACAGAAATGAAATCAACTCAATGTGTTTTTATAAGAATACTGAAATCTAAGTCCCTGGGAGGAAAGATATAGACATTAACTCTCTTTTTTTTTTCCAGGCTTCCATTAGCTGTTCAAATTTGAATACTCTTTTCTTAGGTGAACTTTAATCTTCTTTGAATCCTCCGAACACATTTTATCTGTACCAAAAAAAAAAATGTAGTTAAATTTTTAGTTTGATGGAATGATATTAAAGTGCTTTTCTTCATCTACGTCCTGGAAAGAAAGAAACAGCCCGAGAGACAAGCTGTAATTTGTTCAAACGAAATAATATTTTCGTTTTCCCTGGTTCTCTTGGTTGTCTAGTGTGATGAAAAGTAACATTTCTTTCCTTTCAATCCTATTAAACGTGCCTCTCCGAATGCAAACAGCCTGGCTGAAATCGGATCTGGCGTGCGGTTTGCCAGACTTAAAAATGGAGCTGCCAGGGGCAAGATTTTGATCGGTATGGGCTATGTCATTTGGAGAGAAAAAAAGGAACATTAAAGAAAATGCTTGGAGAACCACGACAGCTATATGCAAAGGGATATAGCTTCTAATTTCCACAGCTTCCAGACTTCCAGGTTCTTTTCCAAAAGGTATTTTGGAATATTTTCAGAAAATAGAAAAATGCCATGCGGTCCTATAACATGATTAAACTAGTGTTTGCTCTCTAGGTGTCCAATGGAAGTATCTTCCATAGACTGTCATCTGATCTTCTTAATAGGAATTCTGGGATCTTCCAAAGATGTTGGGATGTCTTTGAGAATAAAATCTGGGAAACAATCATTGCAACTTATCATTACTTCACATGAACTATCAGGTGGTTCTTACAATATCAACGCAATACCACCTGTGTCCATGCCTTGTAACAAACTGCTGGTAGCAAGTTCTCTTTCAGGGATAATAAGGGGGTATTCCCAATCTTCTAGTCAAGCATCTCCTGACGTAGGTTTTTTACAGGAACCTGATGTCCTACTGTCAAACGTCTGAAGAACTGGATAGCCCTAGCTGTGTATTCTAGTGTGTGAGATGTGTGAAGCTAAGCTTCCATACAAAGCTTGGGTTCTTCATAATAGACATATCATGGTTTTCACTTTCAACCTTTGCAGCCATGTCTGATCCTTGTCCCTCCCTTCCCGGCTACCAACCAGTGAAGAAAGGAAAGTGGAAGATGTATCTACTGATAGTTACCATTCCAGAGTACAGAGACCATAATGCTTTGTTGTTGTTCAGTCACTAAGTCATGTCCGATTCTTCGCAACCCATGGACCATACCACACCAGACTTCCCTGTCCTCCTCCAGTGTCTCCTGGAGTTTGCTCAAATTCATGTTCGTTGTGCTGATGACACTATCTAACCATCTCATCCTCTGCTGTTTCCTTCTCCTTTTGCCTTCAAATTTTCCCAACATCAGGGTCTTTTCCAATGAATCCTATCTTCTCATTTCGTGGCCAAAGCATTTGAGCTTCAGTATCTGTCCTTCCAATGAACAGTCAGGGCTGATTTTCCTTCAGGGTGGACTAATTGGATCTCCTTGCAGTCCAAAGGACTCTCAAGAGTCTTCTCCAGCACCACAATTTGAAAGCATCAGTTCTTCGGCCCTCAGCCTTCCTGATGATACAACTCTGACAGCCATACGTTACTCCTGGGAAAAACGGAGCTTTAATTATACAGACCTTTGTTGGAAAGATGATGTCTCTGCTTTTTTAATATGGCTGTTTAGATTTCCCATAGCTTTCCTCCCAAGGAAACCACAATGCTATCTTGTGTTTTTGGGTTGTTGTTGTTGGAGAACAACTCCAGAGCTTCAAGGTACTTCAACCACTTCAAGAAATAAAAGCATTTTTCATAACTATATTCCATAATAACTATGACATGGTTTAGTTTATATATATATATAAAATCTCTCTCTCTCTCTCTCTCTCTCTCTCTCTCTCTCTCTCTCTCTCTCTCTCTCTCTATCTATCTATCTATCTATCTATCTATCTATCTATCTATCTATCTATCTATCTATCTATCTATCTGTTGTAGGGCGCTCCACAAAAGCTCCAAGGGTTTGGTCTTAAAGCACTGTCACAAAAGCCATTGCTATCAAGGGCATATTTTTAAATCTGATTCAGCAAATTAGTTAACAGACTGTTGAGCCTAATGTTATGCTACCATTTTGCCTCTTGTTAGCAACCCAAATTGCTAGCAATTAGCTGTCTGCCTGTTCAAAAGCAGTTCAATTTCTCGTATAAAGAGAATTATATAAGGGCCTAATCTATCTATCAAGCATAAGAGGACCAGCGAATTTTGCTCAGCGAATACGCCAAGGGTGCCAATGAAATAATGATAAGGTGCTTGACACCCAGAAGCACAGTATGAGCAAACAACTAAAAGACCAGCTATTTCCAAAAATTCTTTTTGGAGAAAAATACCCAGCCATGTACACAAACACAAACAAACGAACACAAAGACCCCCTACGTACAATCACCAAAATTGTCTCTCTTTTGAAAAAGGCATGGCTATTGACATAATAATAATTTGATCCTAGAGGGTGACACCAACGGGGAGAATAACAGAATAACAGAGTTGGAAGGGACCTTGGGGGTCTTCTAGTCCAACCCCCTGCTCAACTATTCAGACAAATGGTTGTCCACTCTCTTCTTAAAATCCTCTAGTGTTGGAGCATCCACAACTTCTGGAGGCAAGTCATCCCATTGATTAATTGTTCTAACTGTCAGCAGTCAACCTGGACCTCAATAGACGTTCTGAATGATGCTCCTATTTATATACCACCTTTAAGTGCAGAAACAGAGAGATCAATTTTTTGGGGAGTAATGTTTTGGAATAATCGAAGTAACCAATTTTGGGGAATAATCAATTTTCTCCAAATAGCTGGTCTGTCTTGGGGCGCTGCTCAAGCATCTAAAATTAGGGGACCTTAAGTGCCACCTCAAGCGCCACAAAAGAGAGGGGCAAATGAGCACCATTTCTAGCTCCCATTCAGCCTACGAAGTCCCTAGCAAGAGCTGATCTTTTCCCTTCCTCTCCCTCGCTCTCTTTTTTCCCCCTGCTTTTTTTTTTTTTTTTTTTTTTTGCTAATAGTTATGCGAGGCTGCACAGCCAGCCTTCCCTCTTGCATGCCAGCACACCAATAAATTAAGATATTCCTGGCCGCATCTGCACTGGGGAAATTAGAGCATTACCTGTTCTTTGCCAGTGTGCCAACTTCTTTGCTGCATGCACAACCCATGCTGAGCGACCAGCTGTCTGGGAATGTGCCACTCCGATCGGTACACACGAGCCAAGGGATCTCTTAGGAGTGCTGCTGTAATATCACAACTGCTTCGCTGTAGGACTCTTCCCTTCATAGCACAATATTCAAACACTTCTCTTTCCTCCCCTCCTCCCCACTTCACCTCCAGCGCCCAGTGCCCAATCTGCAGCTCTAGCAGAAAACCGGAGGGGCTCAGGGTCGTAAAAGAGAAGCAAGATGAACTCTTGACTTCTTTCCCTCCAGCTCCCGATGCTCGGGAAGCTATTTTTCCACCACACACAAAGTTGTGATTGTTTTACTTCCAAGTTCTTCAGAAGGCATCCGTAACTGAAGAGGTCAGAATGACTCTTCGGTGGAGATGCGCGACAGAGGACCAACGGATCTTGAGCCAACAAGGGTCTTCCTCTCTAGCCATTGAATAATTGAGTTTAGTGGAGAGACAGAGAGAGAGAGAGAGAGAGAGAGAGATTAAAAACTAACCCAATTCCCCTTCAACCTCAATCCACAAAAGAAATCATATCATGATATGAAAGATGATAAATCCTCACTGAGGTGGGAGTTTTGCCCCTGCCCCTTCAATGCACACCTGTGTAGATATTTGCAGCAATCTGCATAACCCAATTTCCTCTGGAAAAGAGTTTTCCCTTTTGACCTGAATCTCGGATCTCAGAAGACAGCTAACACAATCACACCTTTCCGTGGTTTTGTGGGGCAGGGAGGGGGACTGGAGCCCGGAGACACAATTGCAACTGTAAGGAAAGGCATATTCTGGTGAGGTGGATTCGGGGGGGGGGGGGAGAAAGACTTATTCTAGAGAGCAGCTTGAAGTCGCTGGACGGGGCTGGACAATCTCTGGAGGACTGGAAACCACAGAAATGGTTTCGGGAGATACCTAGAGTAGACCTGGAATGGACAAATAACTCATTTTAAGTGGGAGGAGCGAGCGTGTGAAACAGGATTGTCTGTTTAGAGGATTTTCAAAACATTTTAGGAGAGCAAGTTTTCACACGGGCAAATGAAGCAATAGAGGGAGTCCTCAACTTACGATCACAATTGAGCCCAAAATTTCTGTTGCTAAGCGAGACGTTTGTTAAGTGAGCTTTGCCCCCTTTTATGACCTTCCTTGCCACAATTGTTAAGTGAATCACTGCAGTTGTTAAGTTAGTGACACGGTTGTTATGTGAATCTGGCTTCCCTCATTGACTTGGCTTGTCAGAAGGTCGCAAAAGAGGATTTATTTTTATTTATTTTATTTATTTATATTTGGATTTATATCCCGCCCTTCTCCTCGCGGACTCAGGGCGGATCACATGACCCTGGGACACGGCAACCGTCATAAATGAGAGTCAGCTGCCTCGCGTCTGAATTTTGATCACGTGACCATGGGGCACTACCAGGGTCATAAAGTGTGAAAAATGGTCATAAGTCACTTTTTTTTCCAGTGCTGTTGTAACTTTGAATGGTCACTAAACAAATGGTTGTAAGTCAAGGTAAAATGGAAAAAGCCACTGGCTTTTGGTCGTTTACTTCCAGCAAGAATTTCAAAACTGATTTAACTATGGATGGATAGATCTCATCTTTGAAACGCATACAATAAGTTCACGGATTTCTTTTGGAAAGCCTTCCTAAGTTTTCTACATCTAAGTATGGATCTGGGCTTTTGTGTCCTCGGAAAACTGTCCTTGAAAGTTTTGCTAAGGGACTCTTTACCAGAGAAAGTGCAGCTTGCAGGTATATGCTTATGATTTGGGTGTATGGCAAGATAGTAACATTTAGCTGTAAAGATCGGAAGGTGTTCCAGGAGGTGCATGTGGCTATGAACAGCAGGTTGCCACCATTCCCTCCATGAATGAAAACGTTGGTTTTGTCTAGAAAGGACTTCGTCATCACCCTTCAAATATTCTTGGCAATGGGCCACTTGGAAGAAAGAGGCTGTACTTCTACCCACTCCCAGCTCTGCTGCTTTTACAGAAGGTGGGAACCTGAATTTGCACATTGCTCTTCTCCACCCAGCTGAAGAAAGACCCTTGTAGGAGATGACCAGGCTGAGCCTGAGGGAGGGGTCAAATGCATCATCAGTCATGAGTCCCTTCGCACCCACAAGAGATCTAAGTCCAGCCCACTGTCAATTCCTTATTTACCACCAAATTGCTTTAACCGTTAGTAGTTCAGATTCTTGTAGAGTGCTTAAGCCAGGGATGTCAAACTCAATTTCATTGAGGGCCGCATCAGCATTGCGGTTGCCCTCGGGGGGCCAGGTGGGTGTGGCCAGGGTGGGTGTGGCCTACTGGGTGGGCGTGACCAGCTCTACATCGTTCGCATCAAGGGTGCCTGTGGGGACCTGGGCAGGAGTGGGACAGATCTGAGGGTCTCTGGCAGAAAGGGGTGGGACCAGGGCAGAGCCCATCAAACCGGATATTGAAGTAGGCGAGGGCCATTTGCTGGCCACTTCCAGGCGATAGTGCATTTCTTCATTCCTCACAAAGGGTGACCGCTCCCCAGCATGCACCCATGGGGTGGGGCTGACGCGGCAGGGGTTGGTTCCTCGCTGTTTCCAGACGGCCTTGTGGAGCTAAGACTGAATGCGTTTCAGCATAGATGGCCACCATAAAATTGTACATTGGCTCCCGGCCGGCCTGGGCCAGGGCCATGGCAGCGGGGGCCATTCCCTCACTGTTTCCAAGATGGCTTCGCTGGCCACGTGAAACCACTTTGCGGGCCGAATCCGGCCCCCGGGCCTTGTGTTTGACATGTCTGGCTTAAGCTTACAATAAATCTTTATACCTATTTGAACTGCCCGGATCTCCTGCTTTCCCTGGCATTTGACACCTCTTGCCAATATTTGTGTGGACCACAGTTTTCATGCTCAAAGCCTGTTCTGACAGCAAATTATGCAAAAAGTGATTGAAACTATCAGAAAAGTCCCCCGATTAAGGAAAAATAAGTACATGTTTATGAAAGTATTTATATGGCCACAGCAGTGACTCTGAGACGTTATGATTGGCAGGAGCTCTGAAGTTGAAGAGGTCTCTTTTAGCCTTGCAAGATCCCTCTCTGGGTGAAAATGGAATTTGGTGCTTCCTGCCTGCAAGGAATGATCCTGTTCAGATTTTGGCATTTGTGCTACAGCCCGCCATATTTATGCCTAAGAACCATCAGCATCTGTGGGGAAATCCCTGGAGATTGGATGAGGAAGTCAAAGAAAGACCATGCAAGAAATCTGCTCAGCTGGATGCTTCCTTCAAGACAGGTGAAGACTAAGGCTGCATAGAGCTTCAAGGGGATGATTCAATCAAAGGCCCTCTTTGAAATTCAAGTCTGAAACAAAACAGGGGCCTGTTCAAAGGTTGTTCCTTCCTGACCCACCAAGGAAGGGAGAACCTTTGAAACATCACCAAGTAATCCGTGAGAAGTGATTAGAGGTGCTTCTATTTGTTTTCCAATGACATTTACTGTATGTCTCACAAATGAAAATAAATATACGTGTCCTAGGATAATTTTGAAGGATCCAATGTACGTCGGCAACCGGGACCAAAGATTTATTCTTCCACGTTTTAGATCTCGTGGCTGAAGCCCATCATCAAGGAACTTTTCTCTCTCTCTCTCTCTCTCTCTCTCTCTCTCTCTCTCTCTCTCTCTCTCTCTCTCTCTCTCTCTCTCTCTCTCTCTCTCTCTCTCTCTCCCCCCCCAGAATATTCTGGAAAGAGAGACATTCCCTGATGATGGGCTCCAGCATGAACCCCAAAGCTTGGAAGAATAAACCTTTGATCCTAGTGACCGACCCTAATTGGATCCATTCATTGTATTTTTGTTTGCAACTTTTAAACTCCATCTCGTGAGCTGCTCACCTGAAAGGCAAGTCATTAATACCTGAAATAAATAAATAAATGACTGGTGTTGGCCTTGGGTCTATTGCTGTTATTCTTCTTATTAACATCTTTATCTCTTATAAGAGAGAATGAGGCAAAGACGTATTCTCTCATTCGTAGAAACAGTCTTTCAAATTCTACTCTACCAAACCCATAGAATTTAATTACCACAATATATAACTGCAACTATCCTGACTAGGCATTACTAAGAAATGTGTCCTTGATGCTTTTGTCCTTCAGAAGACACCATTACAATAATTCAAAGCTCAAGACTTACTCTTAGTGGGAAGAATCTCACCCAAACTGATACCCCTGAGACAGATTCAGCTGACTCTATAAGGAAACAGGCATATAAGATTAGGCTCAGTTACAAAAGGGAAGAAGAGGTTCAATACCCATCTTGATGTACAATAACAGAATCATAATCCCTGAAGGAAATTGCTTGATGTAGATGCAGAGATAGTAAGGTAAAGGAGGAGGACAGGCAGAGCTTGCGGGTGGAGATATTTGAGGAATCAGCCTGAGGACATTACATTCTCACAAATGGTCTAAATCCAGATCCTCTTGAATTCTGTTGACTCTTATCTAACCCCAATGCAGTGCTGACTGTTAGTTGACTAGGTTCTTATTTATAGACCTGAGCAATAAATCAACTTAATTGGAACTTAATATGTGGTCCTGATTTTTCATCCCTCAGAAAAGTCTTCTTCATCTAATACATAGCGTGATACTACTAGATTCAGTGATGGCCAGTAGCTAAAGCAGCTCTTGAAAAGATGGCTAACATGTTTTAATCATGGTTATATGAAATTATCTTCTACGGTTGGAGAAAATAGAAATGCTACAGCCTTCTACTCTTACTTTTCAGCCTTCAGGAGGCATCTAGTGCGCCATTTTGGAAAGCGGAAGCCTAGTATGATTCTTCTTGCATTCCCCAAACATACTGTCTTTTTCTAATCAATCAGAAGGACGGTCCTTGATCTAAGGTTTTCCCTCTAGACAGCAAAAATCCAGACATTGGCTGGATTCACACTTCATGTTAAAGCAACCATTAGCCTAGGTCAGGGGTAGGCAACCTTGGCTCTTTTATGACTTGTGGACTTCAACTCCCAGAATTCCTGAGCCTGCATGGCTGGTTCAGGAATTCTGGGAGTTGAAGTCCATGAGTCATAAAAGAGCCAAGGTTGCCTACCCCTGGCCTAGCTCATACAACATGTTAAGTCATAAACCATATTCTAAATGAAGTAATGGCCAGGTTCACAAAACATCTTATGCCACTGATGCAATGTCATCACAGGGGATCTGCGAAGGCTTGAAGAAATGTTATGATTTAAATCTTGACTTAAGTGGCTATGGTCCATGGCCATAAAAGTTATTTAAAGGGGGTCCTTGGTGAAGAAAAGGTTAAGATCCACTGTCCTATGCCAAAATCAAACAAGCCATGTTCCAGCTTAGATTACTATGTGAAACCAGCCACATTGCAGTGTTCCCAAAAAAATAAGACCTAACCGGAAAATTAGCCCTAGCATGATTTTTCAGGATGCTCATAATATAAGCCCCACCCCCAAAATAAGTTAAGAGTTAAGATCGTCAGCCAGACGGATGCATTTAGTACCGTATTTCCCCCCAAAATAAGACCTAACTGGAAAATAAACCCTCATGTGTCTTTTGGAGCAAAAATTAAAGTAACACCCAGTCTTATTTTAGGGGAAGTAGGGTACAGCTTACCAAAATATACCACTCTTTCATATCTAGTAGTCAGTCTTCAATATCCTGCCAACTCTCTGTCCCAGTCAATCAGTCAATCCCGTCAATAGGCACATAAGTATCCTCTTTATTCAAAACCCCTTTTATTATCTCCCATTTTTTCTCTTGGTTCCCCATTTACGAGGGAACCGACCCAGGAAGACCTGATCTGAGGATCATTTTTCCAGGGGCTTAAATCCCTGTTAAGATTTAGCGTCTAGCTGTGTACATTTTGCTCGGTATTAACATGTTCAATGGAGTCCTTTGATTTTTTTTTCTCTCTTCGCCTTTTCCTTTTCTCTCTCTCTCTCTCTCTCTCTCTATTTTTTTAATCTAGATGCCAGGAGCTGGTGAATATATGCTTCATAGCTTCAGATAAACCTTTTGTTCTTCTGGGGATGATCAGCTGATACCGCAATCGGAGGGAGAGGGAAGAAGTAAATTCACAGGGGTTCCACAGTTTCAAAAAGTCAAATTACCTCTGAGCCATAGCATTGCAGTTAATTTAAATTTATATATATATATATATATGTGTGTGTGTGTATGTGTAATATATATATATATATATATATATATATATATATATATATATATATATATATATATATATATATATATATATATATATTACACACACACATAGATCTCTCACATGCATGTGTACACACACAGACACACATGGACACAGAGGCTCCACCACACAACATCTCTACTGTCAGGACTTTTAATGAAGCCCCAGTTGTGATGACACTAAAGCAGGGAACGCGACGGTGGGATAATTATTTGCCTCCCTCGCAGCTGAGTTTCACAGATGCATTATTAACGGCGCATTCCATGCCATAACGAGCACCGAATGTACATGGGATTCGCATCCGCCATTAGCGGCTTGGTGCAAACCCAAATGAGTGTTTTCACAAAAGCACGCCAAGGTTGTGAAATTCCAATGAAATTCTTTCACTGGGAAGGAGGGGAAGGGGAAGGGGAAAAAAGAAAAAGGGGGAGTGGAGGGGGGGAGAGGAGGAGGAGGAGGAGGAGGAAGGAGTGCGAGCTTCCGTGACCGGCTATGTCACCTCTCCAAGCACCCGGTGCTCCGACAGAAGCACCCTGGGAAATTACAAAACCAGAAAGCATTGATTTCTTTCGCTCCTTGCTCCTCCTCGCCGGGCGAAGGAGGGAGAAGGGAGCTGCTCTGATAAAGAATTAAGGGGGAAATGTAATAACCTAATTCTTCCTCAATCTTCTGGGCTCCCCAGCCTCCCACCCGGGGTGCCTGCACGGCTCCTGCCAGCCCCACCCGCATCGCCGTCGCCTCCCCTTCTTCTGCCAAGCAACTGCCTGGCTTACAAGAGTCCAAACAGGGTTGATTTGCATTGGGATGGCACCGGGTCTTTCAGAGGACCAGCCATTCTGGGCCGATGTTTGACAACGTCCCATCGGTGCATTTGTCCTTAAAACTGTCCGGTTCCGATGCCTAGGCTGGAAAGGTTTTTTTCAGCGTACAGAACAGGAATCTATTAATAATTCTTTCTCAAGCCACATTCTGTATGGTGGGGGGGGGGAGAAAAATGCTCAGGAGAATTAAATGAGGAATTATTTTACGCATTACGGGTGGAGAAGGGTGGACAGGTGAACACTTCGTGGCAGGAAAGTCAGAGTTGCTCAGAATGGGATGGACAATCCTAACCTTAATAAGAGGAGCCACCCGTTACAAAACAATCATGGTTTTTCTGGTCACTGGTGACTCTTCTTTAAGAAATCACCTCAAGAAGTTTAAGAAACTCAGCAGAGCATATTCAAATTTCTGTTTTGCCTCTTTTCTTCAGCGTGGCTCAAGGATTTTTCTTAAAAAGAAAGAGGGGGGAAAAAGACAGGCATATTAACATGCCCCTTTTCCAAAAAAAAAAACGATCTACAGTGACGGATGAAGACCAGTTTGTGCCATTGTACAGTACACGAAAAAAAAAATCGCTGCTTGATTCATTTCGTCATTACATTTTTTTTGCAAAATTCAATTCAGCCTACCACCATTATAATCACTCCTCTGACCACCAGCCGCCCAGCTCCAAATTCTCAAATGAAAATGTTTAATCTTGGCCTGGATATAAAAATACGAGCCTTGCCCACTAAAACCAAGCCGGAGACTTAGTTCCATTCAAATTAAATCTTGACTTGTTTAAATCTTTCAGATTGTCTTCCTCTGAAAAAGAAGCATGTTTGAGTACCTTAATACTAGGGTGCTTGAGAATTCCCTCTTAATATTGCCTAGTGATGTTTTTGAGTTGATATTCTTGTGGAAAAAATGGTCTACTTGATGAGGCTCTTATTGCCAGTTAACACACGATGAAGACTCCTGTTAGCATTTTTTCCAATTTAAATAAGCCAGATGGAAATAATTCTCTCCTGAAGGATTTCACAGAAGTGTGGGAAGCCAGGAAAAAAAAAAGGTAGACCAACAGAGCAACAACTGTATATCCAGCAGAACAAGATTTCCACAAACATCTCCGGACCGTCTTGAAACTTAACTAGGTGTTATAAGAATATATATATATATCACATCTGTGAAAACTTCGCCTAGCTTCTCCTCTCCTTTGAAAGAATTTGGAAAAAAACAATTTTTCTTTCATCAAACTGGAACAGGGGAAAATGCAAGAGAATTTTTCTGCATAGTATTAGTCAGAACAGTGTTTTTCAACCTCAGCAAGTGTAAGACATGTGGACTTCAACTCCCAGAATTCACCAGCCAGCATGCTGGCTGATGAATTCTGGGAGTTGAAGTCCACAACTCTTAAAAGTTGCTGAGGTGGAGAAATACCGAGTTAGAACATTGAAATTGGCAGAAGATCTAGAAATTAGCAGATGAGGTCATAACCCGATAAAAGTAAGACTGTCGAACAATATAACTTAACTACTTCCTTTATGCTTTAACGATGTGTTATGCTTACATTCTGTCAGTGGGTGTCACTGCATTGCAGCGAGTGGCAAGCATTTACCCCAAGCAAAGGTACTTCTATAGCCTGGCCTCTTCACTTTTTATATTTCTAAACCTGCATTCACAAAAAAAAAAATTAACTTGGTTACGGAGTTCGGCCATTTTCTGGGTTCACACATTAGACTGAACCATACACTAACCCAACAGGCCAGATTCATACCACAAAACCTCCATGGCTTAATCATGGCTGAAATGAGCCAATCTTTGCTCATTGTGTAAATGCAACTACTAGACTTGAACTGATTTAGTTAAAGGTCTAAGCAGTGGTGGGATTCAAATATGTAAACAATCGGTGGATGCCACTTCCGGAAGTCCATTCTGGGTCTGGGAAACAAAAAAATTAGCTACCGGTTCTTCCGAACTGGTGCGAACTGGCTGAATCCCACCACTGGGTCTAAGTGCTGTCACAACCTAAGAACAATCTGGTGATCCACATATTTTGCACATTTTGCAAACACGCACACAAACATTTACTGCCCATTTGCGCAATGCCATTTTTTTTAAGGGCCTTAAGAAAAAAATAAAGGCTATTTGAAAAGGGGGCAGAAGAATATTTTTACCCATATGGATTTCATTAAACATTATCAAAGATGCTAGATCCCCAACATGCTCACTGGGGCATTCTGGGGGTTGAAGTCCAGACATCCTAAAGTTGCCACAGTTGAGAAATACTATGCTAGATATATCCAGAGGACCATCAACTGAGCATCCAACTTCCAGAGGAACAGCATAGATGCAGAAAGGAAAAACTCCTATCTACTATACTTCTGCCTACAGTACTTATAATTCCTGAACATGGCTATTCAACTCCACTGCTGTGGCTAATAGCCATTGACAGATCTTTTAAAATCCCTGTTAAGAACCATCACTCATTACTACATATATAATGACTGAGGTCATTTAGTGACTCTAAAAGGTTATCTCTAGCCACTTCCCAATCTACACCATGCATAATTTTAAAAACAGATCACCCTTGCAGGGTTTTTCTATCTCTGAAAACTCCAAAGAGCTACTTTGAGATGTCCAAAATGGAGTATCATATCATTGATACCAACTTCCTCCAGAATATAAGGAACTGAGTAGAAATGTAATAAAATTCTCAGCAGCTGCAACCAGAGACTACAACTTTAAGAACTTTTAGGGGCAATAGCATCCATAGTAAACCCCAATGATGTCAAACTACCAATACATGAAAGTGGCATCTTCAAAATTATATTATTGTTGGGCACCTGCATTCCAATTTTTGAACCAAGTACACACAAGCGGTGAGAATTGTGGGCTGACATTCTCATGGACGTTTGTCCCTGTCCTCGTAGACACCCAAGTTGAGTTAGTATAGAAGTCATTGAACTACTTCTGACTTATTAAGCAGGTGACTTTACTGAGTTTCTGACCTACTAAAGATTAATGGTGAGATGAATGAGTTAACTTGGATCATTTTGATTTAGAACACAGGATCTAATAGACATCACTAAAGGCTTCTTCACGCTTCTCCCGATTCCACTTTGCCAACATTGATGTGGGCTACAGAAGCTGAGATGGCTCTAAGCCTGGAAAATATGGGGAAAAGCACATCGCGGAATCAACACTGCGGGGCGAATTGTTATTAGCTATGAAAACACTCACTTTCTACTTTGTTTCAGCCAAATAGAGTCCCAGCCACGTGTAAAAAGATAGATATTGCCTTCAATCAAAATGGTTTGACCCTCATGATTTAAATGTTCACTGAAATCCTACAGTAGCCCTATGAAAATAATCAAGAAAACTCATAAGGAACCCTGGCTTTGTTTTGCTACTGTTTTCTAGGAAAACCCCTTCCTTCCTTCCTTCCTTCCTTCCTTCCTTCCTTCCTTCCTTCCTTCCTTCCTTCCTTCCTTCCTTCCTTCTTTCTATCCCCTTCCTTCCTTCCTTCCTTCCCTCCCTCCCTCCCTCCTTCCTTCCTTCCTTCCTTCCTTCCTTCCTTCCTTCCTTCCTTCCTCAATGATAGTAGGTGGAGACAATTCTTAAGAAGTTAAAACTCCTCTCCAGTATCTACTTGATCTTGAACTGAATCCCATTTCTATTGTCTTGGTTTTTTTTACCAATAATACCAACAGCAAAACCAAACAAACACAGACCCGGCAAATCTGATGTTCCCTTCTAAGATTCACCTCCTTTTGTTCTTTGGCAAGATTCTGTGCTTCTTCTTGAGGTACTTGCAAAGATGAAAAGAGCCAAGACCGAGAAAGCAACCTCAAAATGTAAAGGGCTTCTCGACAGAATAGCTATTAGCAAGAAAAGACTTGCTTCAAAATCTGGATCATTTCCTTTTAATTTAAAGGGAAGGGGTTCTTTTGTGATTTTTTTTTCCAACATAAAGGCCAAAAACTTCATTAAGTCCAAATAAATTTACCTCCCCTGGGGAACCACTGACCTATGCCTTAAAGGGAAAGTTAGGGGCACCTCAATACAATTTATTTTCGATTGCAAATTGATTTTTTTTCTTTTTTCTTTTTGCAGAACATTAATGGAACTCGGTCGTTTTCCATTTAACGCACCCAGATCGGGCTGATTTTTCTTTTCTTTCAAATTGCTGCTGAGAGTAATGATTCCTAATGTGATAAAAGGTCTTAAAGATACACCGCAGGAAGAGGTGGGTAATCTACTTTACCAGGAGCCAATTTAAATAGGAACCCCATTTTAATTTGCATCGGGAATCCCAACCTCCTGGCCAACAGAAGTCAAATTTCAATCATGAACAATGACCAAAAAAATAAATAAAAATCCAGTAAATCCATAATCTCCACACTGGCTCACCCCAATTGCATTTTAGGAAATCAGTGCCTAAGTCTAGACACTGTGATCAAGATCACGTGAAGTATTAATACCCCTTTACAATGCCTTGGTAAGGCCACACTTGGAATACTGCATCCAGTTTTGGTCACCACGATGTAAAAAAGATGCTGAGACTCTAGAAAGAGTGCAGAGAAGAGCAACAAAGATGATCAGGGGACTGGAGGCTAAAGCATATAAGGAACGGTTGCTGGAATTGGGTAAGTCTAGTTTAATGAAGAGAAGGACGAGGGGGGACATGATAGCAGTGTTCCAATATCTCAGGGGCTGCCCCAAAGAAGAGGGAGTCAAGCTATTCTCCAAAGCTCCTGAAGGCAGGACAAGAAGCAACAGATGGAAACTAATCAAGGAGAGAAGCAACCTACAGCTTAATGGTTTATTTGAAAGTAATTTACCTTGTTGCACATTTACAATAATGCTATAGGCCAGGGGTGTCAAACTGCCGGCCCGCAGGCCAGATGCGTCACACAGAAGCCGTGCCCACCCCATTGCCGGCAATGGCAAAACCGTCCCGATACATTGTGCGACGTCACGTGAGGTTGCAAGTTTGACAAGACAAGGCTAACAAAGTTGTGCTCATATCTTACAAGTATGTCTGGCTCAAAAGGAAGAATGTATTTTCTTATTTCTTATTTTAGACATACATCATGAAGCGTCCTACAACTTATAAAGGCACCCTCTCAACAAACAACTCATAGTGTCATAAAAAATAAAACAACCACACTGGGAAAAAAATGATTGTAAAATTTCTTTAAAAAAAAAGCATACACTCCTTTAAAATTCAGTGCTTTTCAAACTTGGCAACTTTTAAGATGCATGGACTTCAACTCCCAGAATTCCCCAGCCAGCCATGCTGAATGAAAGTCCATGCATCTTGAAGCATGCTGGCTGGGGAATTCTGGGAATTGAAATCCACGCATCTCACAGTTGCCAAGTTTGAAAAAAACCCTGATTGAAATGGATTGTGAACACATGTTGGTGTGCATATCTAGGATCCCCACTAAAAAAAAAAAATCACGAATAAGTGACAGCCCAGGAAAAGATATAGATGCTTTAAGGAGTTAATGGTAAGAAATACCTTCACATACCCTATACTTTTTAGAATGGGCACGTCCAACCCATGGCCTATGGGCTTCATGCGGCCCCAGACAACTAGTAATATGGCCCTACAAGATCATTAAACTTTTAACATTATTATGTGATTTATATACATTAACTATATTATATATTTTATATGTGGCCCAAGATGGCTCTTCACTCAACGCAGCCCAGGCAAGCCAAAAGTTTGGACGGCCATGGTTTAGAGATTGAATCCCAAGGACAATGCAGCCCAAGTCCAAATGCCACAGTCAAGTTTTAAAGCACAGTTTTGCTGGTGCGACAATTATTGCTTCTCAGCTTGCCAATGAACTTGAGGGGAGGGAAAGGGTTTGGAATGCAGACTTCAAAAATCAAGAAGCCCGAACCGTGAGAATCAAGGACAGTGCACCAGGTATCTGGCCAGGCCCAGAGACACTTTCCCATAACAATATTTTTCCACCTAATTGGGCAACATGACCTGATCAAGAGGGAGGAGGGAGAATCCCATGCTTTTACTATATGGGGTTGGGTGGTCTTGCCAGAGCTGGTTTTGCTTTCATACATGCAGAAGTGATGTACTCAAAGGTTTTACATTAAGAGATCGGAACATCTTGAAGATGTTTGCTTCGTTGGGTTCATCAATCGGAACCATGACAGCCAGTCCTGAAGCCTCAGGCAACCAGGATGAAGGTTTGGTGATGTACTTATGTAGAGGACCTAGTCCATGGGTAGGCAACCTTGGCTCTTTTATGACTCGTGGACTTCAACTCCCAGAATTCCTGAGCCAGCATGGCTCAGCTTGGAAACCTCTCCCTTTCCCCTCAGCGTGGCTGGCTCAGGAATTCTGGGAGTTGAAGTCCATGATTCCTAAAAGAGCCAAGGTTGCCTACCCCTGACCTAGTCCATCCTTCGGGTTGGGTGGAAAAGACACTAATCGAAAATCTCCCAGGCCCCATCTATGGAAAAATCATGACCCACCGTCTGTCTTAGTATCGGAAATGATCAAAGAGATCAATATTTTTTCAATCCAGACAGCAAAATTAACCATTAACATATACATCACAATGATTACTTCATGGCTTGGCTTCTTCCAATACCTCCATTTATTTTAATGGATAAGAATGCAGGAAAACAATTACATTGACACAGCGTACAGGGTGAAGACCGACTGATAAAGAATAGGAAAGTAAGAAGTAACTTTGGGGGGGGGCACACACGGACATTTCCCCTATTCCCCCATCCCAGGTCTCCCAAATTCTTTAAAAAGACAGTGGTGGCATCTGTTGAAACTAGTCACCAGTGGCTACCCCCAATGATTTTTGTGGTCTGAAGGCCACAGAGAGAGGAACTCATACAGTATCACACCCGCTTGAGGTTTTCAAAGACTGTATGTCTCTTTTAACAGCCACCCCCCACCGACCTGTACGCTCTCACAGAGTGGGTCTCCTCAGGGTACCGTCGGCCAGACAGTGCCGGCTGGCGACCCCAAGGGGGAGGGCCTTCTCTGTGGGAGCTCCCACCCTCTGGAACGAACTGCCCCCAGAGATCAGGGTGATTCCTGATCTCCCTTCCTTCCGCCGCGCCCTCAAGACGTGGTTGTT
>NW_015386220.1:429572-438250 GCF_001527695.2 Protobothrops mucrosquamatus | reverse complement strand
AAGAATTAGACATGATTGAATGGAAGAAGGAAAAAAAATGTCAATTGTAGGGCTTATGCTAAGCTTCCCACCCCTCAAAGTAAATTGGAAATGTCAGTAGTTATGGTCAGAGGGGCTATTATGCTGAAAAGGGAGACTTGGGAGATGGCTGGGACCTGAATCAGCAGCTAGCCCACCTTGCAAAAAAAACACCAATGCAGTTCTAGGCCACATTAACAAAGGGATGGAATCAAAGTCACATGAAGTGTTAGTAACACTTTAGAATGTCTTGGCAAGACCCCACTTGGAATATTGCATCCAGTTTTGGTCACCTCGATATAAAAATGAGTCTAGAAAGATTGATGAGAAGAGCAACAAAGATGATTAAAGGGCCAGAGAACAGCTGCTAGAATGGTAAGATGGGCAGCTAATAAATTTTACAAACAAATAAGTAATAAGCCTTGTTATAAAGCTCTCCAGCCTTGTGATAAGTTAAGTTAAAACATCTGAAGAACGGTTGTGGGAATCGGGTATGTCAGGTGCAATGAAAGGAAGAACCAGGGGTGACATGATAGCAGTGTTCCAATATCTCAGGGGCTGCCCCAAAGAGGGAGTCAAGCTCTTCTCCAAAGCGCCTGAAGGCAGGACAAGAAGCAACGGATGGAAACTAACCAAAGAGAGAAGCAACTTAGAACTAAGGAGAAATTTCCTGACAGTTAGAACAATTAACCAGTGGAACAACCTGCCTCCAGAAGCAGTGAATGCTCCAACACTGGAGGTTTTTAAGAAGAGACTGGACAGCCATTTGTCTGAAATGTTATAGGGTTTCCTGCTTAAGCAGGGGGTTGGACTAGATGACCTCCAAGATCCCTTCCAACTCTGTTATTCTGTTAGTCCGGATTTGAAATCCATTTGCTTTTTGTAGAGCTGCGCTCACCTGCCTTACATGTCCAAGCAACAACAGGAGGAAAAGAGGAGTCAACCAACAGTATGCAACCTTTTGGTACGCTCCCCTCCTCAAATTTATAAATATTCCAGAAAAAAAAGTGCCCTTTTCTTGGAGTGAGGCTCCATGGCAGCGCTGGTGCTTTCTCAAATGAAGGTGATTTAATACAAGAAGAAATATTGAAATTCCCTCAGTTCAGGGCAGAGACAGTGGCCCACGATATCATAAGAAATTTTACGTCTGTCTAAAATATGCAAGGTGGGGGCAGGGGGAGGGGTGTTGTGGTACTCACACATTACACACCCAGCCTATTCACTGCTTCTGCTGTCTAGGAAGTGAAACACCGATTGTTCTTAAAAATCTCAGTGGTATTTTGTCAATATTTTTTATTGCAGCAAAGCAAACATAAATATTTTATGGTAAACGGAGGGCCCAAAATAAACAGTTTAGTAAATAGATATTACATTACAAGGAAGGAGCAAAAAAAAAAGCGTCTGTAGAAAAATGTTTGCCATGTAATTATTTTTCCTAGTTTACATTCACTCGCAACATGCTACTCTCTCTCTCTCTCTCTGTCTCTCTGTCTCTCTCTCTCTTTCTCTCTCTCTCTCTCCCCACCGTTTTTTTGCTTGTTCTAAATCTTCTTCCTTGTTGCTATTATTAAAATCTTTAAAAGGTGCCAAATCTTAAATGAGGAAAAAAAATATGATTTGCTAGAAATTATTCATATCACAGTGAGCCTCTACTAAACCTGGCAGGGGTGCAATATTTTCGGTGGAATTAACATAAAATATACAACTGCAAATTATCCAGGAAATAGCTATGTTCTTTACAACACACATTTACATTCAAGGGAGAGAGGGGAGGGGTGGAGAAAGAGAAATGTTTCACTTATTTCTTTTTTGCCTAACACAGAGTTGCAAATAGATTTTTTTTTCCCTGTATGAGCTCCAAAAAAGAGAAATGAGCAGCCTTCCGTAAGGAATATGGCCTTTAAGAATGATGTTGAAAAATTACGTGGCTGAGCAAAAAAAAATGAGGGGAGAGAATTACTAGTGACCACAATCAACAGAGGACAATTTTAAGACCGCAATGTTGTTGAGTTCGTTTCTACATGTAATCCTCCTCTCCCCACCCAAAATGCTTTTTTCTTTCTTCAGCTTTTCTCCCCCCCCCAAAAAAAAGGGTAGTGCTATGTAAAATGCAAATCTCGCTGTAAATATTTTATAAAATTGTTGCATGCATCCCAAAAGCTATAGGTCTTAATTGAGAGGACGTTATGTTTCCAGTCAATATATGGAAATGGAAAATGCTAATTCATGTTTTTCTACTTATGAAAAACCCTAGAGGACGGCAAAACCGCAAATGCACTCAACTTTAATATTATAAATATAATTTGGCTCTCTCTTTGTAATCCCCAGTGTGCTGGCTTTTATCTCCCAATGGCTGCAGAGGAAAAATTTTGCACAGACACTTTTACATCATCCGTACAGGAAGTCAACCTTCAAGCTCTGCCAGTTTGGCAGGGAAGCCAGCGGCTAAGTAATCCTGAAAACAGGAACTGAAATAAAATCTCCTCTGCACAGGAAAAACAAGCCATGAATGAATTCGGAGCGCTATCCAAGCAATGTTCAGACACAGGGACGGGGGACCAACGAATGCAGGTTCAGCAGCCAACTCTGGCCACGGGTCCTCTCCTTTCGCAATTAGCAAGTGAGTAGCCACACCGGGTCTGTCCTAACAAAAGAAAACAATTAACCTCATGGCATCCTCTCCATCCAGGAAGTTCAGATCTTCTAAAGATCCAGCCATAATGGAAATCATGGGCAGGTTTTTACTTGGAAGTAAGCAATTTACACACACACACACAAAAAAACACACACACACACACACACACAAAGGATACAAAAAGGATGCTGAGATCCTAAAAAAGATGCAGAGAAGAACAACAAAGATTTTTCAAAAATAGACGGGACAGTCATTTGACCGGGATGGTATAAGGTCTCCTGCCTTAAGTAAG
Source organism: Protobothrops mucrosquamatus (assembly GCF_001527695.2). Classification (NCBI taxonomy): domain Eukaryota; kingdom Metazoa; phylum Chordata; class Lepidosauria; order Squamata; family Viperidae; genus Protobothrops; species Protobothrops mucrosquamatus. Next base: position 435,305 of record NW_015386220.1, on the reverse strand, counting down.
GGGTTGGACTAGAAGACCTCCAAGGTCCCTTCCAGCCCTAGGATTTTATGTTCTCTTTTAGCCCAGGTTGCACCTTTTTTTTTCTGGGTCAAAAGCCACACTTAAATCTTTTAGTTGTGTGCTTCAAGCTACAGCATTTAGATCCAGGAAAAATAATAATAATAAATGGGTGGAAACTCATCAAAGAGAGAAGCAACCTAGAACTAAGGAAAAACTTCCTGAGAATTAGAACAATTAACCAGTGGAACAACCTGCCTCCAGAAGCGGTGAATGCTCCAACACTGGAGGTTTTTAAGAAGAGACTGGACAGCCATTTGTCCGAAATGGTATAGGGTTTCCTGCCTGAGCAGGGGGTTGGACTAGATGACCTCCAAGATCCCTTCCAACTTTACTATTATTATTATTATAAATGTGTCTGCATTTAAATAGAAACAAATGAAATATAGTAATGGTGATCCCTACCCAGTCATGTAGGGTATCACGGTCACCTTCTCTCACGCTAAAAATTATTACTTGTTGGAGTCTGGGAAGTTTCTGAAGGAATATCCCTATGACTTTTGAACTGCAGAGCTTAATTCGACCCTATCTTCTGAGCACCCAGACAGATAGCAATAGCAACAGCAGTAGCACTTAGACTTATATACCGCTTCACAGTGCTTTACAACCCCCTCTAAGTGGTTTACAGAGTCAGCCTATAGCCCCCAATAATCTGGGTCCTCATTTTACTGACCTCGGAAGGATGGTAGGATGAGTCAACCTGGAACCTGTGAGAATCCAACTTCTGGCTGTTGGCAGAATTAGCCTGCAATACTGCATTCTAACCACTGCACCACCACGGCTCTTATACTTAGCCAATGTTGGCTAATCTCAGAAAACTGAGTTGGATCCGATCTGGTTAGTGCCCAAATTCTGAGACTGCAGGCTAGGTTGGAAAATTCAATGAATATCCTAGAGCAGAATTCCTCAACCTCAGCAACTATAAGATGTATGGACTTCAACACTCAGAAAGCTGGCTGGGGAATCCTGGAGGTTGAAGTCCAGACATCTTAAAATTGCTGAGTTTGAGAAACACTCTTGTAGCAGAAAGCCGGGATCAATTCTTTTTCAACTTCTGCCAAGAAATCAACAGGAGTCGAGGAAAACCCATGAGCCAATGGCTTAGGACTAAACATGGCTGCCTTTATCCCAACAAGCAGGATTTCCAACATGGTCAGTTAAGATTATTATCCATGTGTGGGTAAAGATGGCCTTCTTCATTGTTGGACGATGCCCCCCATTTAGGGAATACAATTGATGGTGCCCAATTAGTCCTCTATTAGAGCTTGGGTGACACAATGGTTAGAATGTAGTATTGCAGGCTAACTCTGCCCACTGCCAGGAGTTCGATCCCGACCATCTCAAGGTTGACTCAGCCTTCCATCCTTCCGAGGTCGGTAAAATGAGGACCCAGATTGTTGGGGAAAATAGGCTGACTCTGTAAACCGCTTAGAGAGGGCTGTAAAGCACTGTGAGGCAGTATATAAGTCTAAGTGTTATTGCTACTGCTAATTAAATAAAGGTAAAGATTTCCCCTGCCAGTTGTGTCCGAATTTAAGGCATGATGATCCTCTCCATTTCTTGGCCAAGGAAGCCAGCACTGTCCGAAGACAATTTCCATGGTCGTGTGGCCAACATGGCTATATGCCAACAGCTCACGGAATGCTGTTTCCTTCCCACCAAAGTGGTACCTATTAATCTACTCGCATTTGCCTGCTTTTGAACTGCTAATTAGGCAGGAACTGGGGCAAGTAACCAGAGCTCACCCTGTTGCACGGAGCTCAGATTTTAAACCTGGACTGTCAGCTTTCCAGCTGACAAACTCCATGTCTTTAGCTACTGACCCATCGTGCTCCCTGCTAATTAAATACCCAAACAATTATAAACATAAAAGCATATGTCGTAATACCTGTGCTGGATATTTGAGATGATCAAAGGATAAGTATTTTTTTTTCTATTACAGACTCCATTAAAATAGCATCCCAGGAATTATTTGGGTTTGTGGATTGGAGGGGACCCCATGTTTTCCTGTTTACTCAGCTACTGACTTCAAGGAAGAGGGGGGGGGAAGCAGTGGAAGGGAGAAAAAAATAAGAATTACAGTGACATATACTGCAGCAAGAAGAGGAGCTGAAATGAAGATTGCACCCTCAGGCTTCTGCCAGGCTTAAAAGGCAGCGGAGGTGCCCAAAGGTATATTTTTCCCTTCCAAGCAGGTAAATGTTTTCTTTAGAAAAAGTAAGCAACTGATGAGAAGATTTAATGTTTTTTTAACCTATTTCAAACCTCAATCAAAAACGCCTTTTGTCTGCACTTTAATTTCAAACGCTGTTTTGCTAACAACCAGTCTGGACTTCTCACAAGAGTGTTCCTAAAGCAGTCTCAGGAGGAGGAGGAGGAGGAGGAGGAGGAGGAGGGGGGGAGGAGGAGGAGGAAAAGGAGGAGGAGGAGGAGGAGGAGGAGGAGAAGAAGAAGAAGAAGAAGAAGAAGAAGAAGAAGAAGAAGAAGAAGAAGAAGAAGAAGAAGAAGAAGAAGAAGAAGAAGAAGAAGAAGAAGAAGAAGAAGAAGAAGAAGAGGAGGAGGAGGAGGAGGAGGAGGAGGAGGAGGAGAAAAGAGGGAAAAAGGAAAGAAAAAAAAACCAAACGAGACAGAGCTAGAGAAAAAAAAAAGGTTCCATAACTTCTTTTGGCTTTCGCCCTGTCTACATATTATCCCCAGAGGAATCTAGTTCTGAAAAAACCAGATCTCCACCCCTGCATTTGGACATGCCTGGAGATTACATGACCCTTGAGAAAATTAACCGACAATTCCAAGGATTTGCAAAAAAGAAAATATATTTAAAAAATGGTCAAGAACAACCGGCCTATTTATTGTATAAGAAAATAAAATTTCCACAAATGCTTTGGGCTCTTCTTGGGCCAAAGGACCTGGAGGCAATTATTTTATTGGGATCTCATCTTAAAGGAGAGAATTGGAAACGGGGGGAAGAGAAGGGAGTGAATAAGCAGAGGAGGTGGATGCTTTGCTATCAAAGCTCACTCAAACCAACTTGTGTCCGCTAAACTTTGAAAATGGGAGAGTTTCTTCAGGATGATTTGCAAAGGGCACCTAGCGAGGTTTTGTGTGTAAAATACAGTCCTCGGCTTGCAACCACAATTGACCTCCATGTCTCTGTGGCTAAAGGTGACATTTGTTGAGCTTTGTCCCATTTTACGACCTTTCTTGCCACAGTTCTAAGTGTGAAAAATGGCCATAAGTCACCTTTTTTTTCCAGTGCCGTTGTTAACTTCGGTCACTAAACAAACCGCTGTAAGATGAGGACTACCTGTAGTATCAGAAGGATCTTCAGGCAGTAGAACTTGTAGTCCAAAACCAGCACCCTTAACTGCCCCAGTCGGGACTAAGAAGTCCAGGTGGACAGAAAATGGAAACCTGGAAAATCTGCGAAGTGTTCCAGGCCTGTGACAAGCAGTATTAATGCCTCCCACTTCGACTCAATAAATCAAAACAGATTTAGAGGAACTATTAAGACTCATGTCAAGAATCCACACTTCACTTTAATAACTCCCTATTAACATATTTAACTGCTGGGCTGTATATTTTAAACATTTCTTACTATTGGGTATATGAGTAATTAGCAGCTTTTAAGAAATGCATTAATAATCAGAGAGACGTGGAGGGGAATACAGAAGATAGAAAACCAGAGTTGGAAGGGGACCTTGGAGGTCTTCTAGTCCAACCCCCTGCTCAGGCAGGAAACCCTATACCATTTCAGACAATCTCTTCTTTAAAACCTCCAGTGACGGAGTACCCACAGCTTCTGGAGGCAGATTGTTCCACTGGCTAATTCAGTGTTTCTCAACCTTGGCCATTTTAAGATGTGTGGACTTCAACTCCCAAAATTCCCCAGCCAACATGGCTGGCTAGGGAATTCTGGGAGTTGAAGTCCACATATCTTAAAATGGCCAAGGTTGAGAAACACTGGGCTAATTGTTCCAACTGTCAGGAAATTTCTCCTTAGTTCTAGGGTTGCCAGGTCTGCTTCCAAAAAATAGCGGACAAGCGGGGGGGGGGGGGTTAAGTAGTAAAAAAAGTAGACTGTACAGCTTTAGATTACGTACCATTTCATCATAAAGCTTTTGAATAAAAAAAAATGTCCACTATTTTGTGAAAAAAAATAGTGGACATAATGTGAAAAAAGTGGACTGTCCACTCAAATAGTGGACACCTGGCAACCCTACTTAGTTCTAGGTTGCTTCTCTCCTTGATTAGTTTCCAGCCATTGTTTCTTGTCCTGCCTTCAGGCGCTTTGGAGAATAGGTGTATTTCCCTCTTCTTTGGGAAAATATAAAACATTTAGTGGAAGGTTCTTTTTTTTTTTAAAGGGAGGGGATAGAATTGTTGAATAGAGTGGTGCTGAGGACTTAAATGCATTGTAGGTTTGGAGAAGAAACTAGCAGAGGATTAGGGAGAGGACATTAAAAGAGTAACAATGCGTAAACAAAGAGTGAGAGAATTCCCATCTCTGAATGACTTACAAGGGTGCACAAACTACACCTCCATTGAGATGTGGAGGTGTCTCCAAAGGTCCTGTGGGATAACCAGGACTAACCAGACCCTGCTTAGCTTCTCAGCCAGACAAAGTCCTCTCTATGCTGTCATCCAGCTTGGTTGCCGCCCAAAAAGTGCTGCAACAGTTGCTGCTGAATTTGTAATTTTTAATATAACCGAAGGGGGAAAATTAATAAATGTATGGTTCTAATCATATTCTTCCAGTGTAAGTAATTTCATTTCATTTTAATTAAGCTTACATTTCAGTTCAATCAAATTCCGGTTTTGTCCTGATTTTGCCCGCTTTGGGGAAATGCATCTTCGCAAGGGCAGGGGTGGATCTGAACCCAAAACCATTTGGAGCTCCTGGCTGGATAGGTGACCCTGGGAAGCCAGGTTGGAGACATTATGTTGGAGAATAGGAATCATGGAAGACCTAGCTAGGGGTCTTTACAAGTCTTCAAATTTTTTTTTTAAAGTCTGGATCTAAGGAAATCAGAACTGAAACTTATATGCCAACTTACACCAAGCTCCAGTTGAGTAACTGTGTCAACTTCCTGCACGCTAGCTTAACACCAGGATGAAATAGTACTGGGAAACCTCTTAAAATCATCTGCCATTGTCAATGGGTAAGATTTTCACCCATCATCTTCTGGAGGAGTCATTATGCATTCACCAGAAATTCTCAGGGCAAGAAGTAGATTATATGGCTATTCTGCATTATGAGAATCCAGCCAACTGTGGCTTATCCAATAAGCCAGGATTAATTCAACCATAGTTTAGTGCAACACGTGAGCCCAATCTTCAAAAGCATGCTGCCTACAACGCTGAGAAGTCTTAGAGGCAAGTGGGAAAAAAAGATGTGTGCTTTCAAATACGAATCACATTCTGTGTTTCCTACCTGTAATAGCATTTTTGCTAATCCTCCTCTCCAGTAAGATGGGGGTTGGAAAAGAATGGAAGACCTCACCATGGGGAACAGGAACTGCACCTATAAGAGACAGGAGGCAGAGAAACTCAACTCCTCCCCACGTGGCAAGGAGTCTTCATGGATGAATTCAAAACAAAGTCCTGCCATGTGCAGAGAAGGTAGGTGGATGGCACTGGGTTAGAAGGAGGGCTACGAAAAATAGCATCACGTATTCC
>NW_015386220.1:419528-429284 GCF_001527695.2 Protobothrops mucrosquamatus | reverse complement strand
GGGAGGGAGGGAGGGAAGGAGGAGAGATTGAAGGAAAGTGGATATATGAGGGAAGGAAGGAAGGAGGGGAGGGAGGCAGGAAGGGAGGGAAGAAGGGAAGGAAAGAAGGAAGGAAGGAAGGAAGAGGGAGGGAAGGAGAGGGGAGAGTGAATAGATGAGGGAAGGAAGGAAGGAAGGAAGGAAGGAAGGAAGGAAGGAAGGAAGGAAGGAAGGAAGGAAGGAAGGAAGGAAGGAAGGAAGGAAGGAAGGATGGACATCACATTTGAACTGGATTTTTCAAAATGTTTCAAAATGTAAGACCCCTTTCCAACAATAAGCTCCACATTTCCAGCGCTGTAACATAGATTTAGATAACCATGAGTTCTTTTTTTCCAGACCCTTTGATAAACCTTTATGCCATCAAACTGGAAGGCAATTACCCCAACCAAATCCCTAACAACACAGCTAACTTTTGCATATTCTGATTGAAACCAATGTTCTCTACTGGAATTGGGGGAAAGATCACGAAGAGCAGCTGAAACGCAAAGGAAATCCCAGAATGCTGAGCTTGTTCTAAATCCTTGTTCTAAATCGGGAGCAACATTATACTTCTAACGTGCAACTTAAAAGGTTCGGTGGCAATCGAATAAAATCTTCTGCAAAAGGACCCTTTCTAATGGGCAGCCTTGCAGCTTCGTAGGCCGGTTTACAGCCTCCCTGAGGCTCGCAGTTCAATTTCCGTTGACCTTTAATTAAAGACAATGCACTAAATTGACACCCAGAGATTTAAAACTGCAATATAAATTTGGCTCCATAACTAGCATCCAAATAATTTTTTTTGTTTGCCGCTTCCTCTTGCTTAAATGCAACGATTTAATAAGAAAGGTTGTTAACGACATGATAAATCTTGACTCTCGGTCCTTAAAAGAGGCTGAGTTAAAAAAAGAAAGAAAGAAAGAACAAAAAGGCTTGGCTAGGGTTTTGCACCGCTGTAAGGAAATAACCGAGAAGCACTACGGCTATCAAGTATGTTTCTCCTTTGTCTCCATCCTTCTAGATCAGGGGTGTCAAACTGACGGCCCACGGGCCGGACACGTCATCCCAAAACCGCGCCCACCCCATTGCTGGCAATGGAGAAAAAGCTCCGATACGTCGCATGACGTCACATGACGTCGCGAGTTTGACATGCCTGCTCTAGATAGTTCAGATAAGAACATTTCTCCTCCTAGGTCTCAGTCCGTCTAGGTAGTTCAAACAAGAAGTACCAACCATGAGCAGCAGAATGCACCTTGTAGGAGATGACCAGGCTGAGCCTGAGGGAGGGGTCAAATGCACCATAAGTCTTGAGTCTTTTCACACTCACAAGAGATCTAAGTCCAGCCCACCTTGAGTTCCCTTGACTCTTACCTACTGCCAATTTGCTTTAGCCGTTAGTAGCTCAGATTCTTGTAGAGAGCTTAAGCTTACAAACAAATCTTTATACCCCATTTGAGGCGCTTGGATCGTCTGATTTCCCTTCGGCTTTGATCTTCCAAGGGAAAACTGGATAGTCCTCCACCAAATCTGAACCAATCATGGCAGGTGCCAATACTGGAACTGCTAATGGGGATTGGTTGACGAACCTAATTGTGACTGTGGGAAAATTCCGCAAACTTTTCACCATATTGCGATGAAATGTCCTTCACGCCCCCCCTCAGAAGGTTCCTTAGATCCCTGCAAGTTCTACATCATCTTGAGGGTACTGCTGTTCCAATGGCTAAACAATCTAGGCTTATAGGCTTAGCCACTCTAATAACTGCTCATACATAATTAAATTTTATTCGTCATTTTATTCATCATTCGTAGTGTGCTTTTTAAAAAAAAATAATTAACTGTTCTAGTGTTTTATATTTTGATGGGCATGTTATAGGCCCGTGGTAGCGAACCTATGGCACACGTGTCACAGGTGGCACGCAGAGCTCTCTCTGTGGGCACGCGCACCGTCGCCCCAGTCCTAGGCCTTCAGCTGGGTTTTATAAAACCTTTTCACTTTAGGCCTTCGCCGCCGTGTGCAAAAAAAAAAAAAAGGTTCAATCAATCAATCAATTTCAACTTTTCGCGGGGAAAAAAAAGATCTCGCAAAGTTGGAATTGATTGATTGAACTTTCTAGTCCCACCCAGTCTGCCGTTACCACCACAGCCATGCCCAGCCAAAGGGCCACACCCACCCAATGGCCATGCCCACCCAGCACTCCCGATGATACAGAAGTGGGTTTTGGGTTGCAGTTTGGGCACTCGGTCTCTAAAAGGTTCACCATCACTGTTATAGGCTGTCTTTGTGAATTGTATGCATTAATGCTGTATTCTGAGATATTTGCCACACCCTTGTTGCTTCTGCAGGTTAAATTGTCTCTTCTTTGACCATTACCTAATCTGGGGGTTCCTTGGTGCTCTCTGAGCTTGCGTGTTTTCTTGAAGATGCTTCATTACCCAAACTTGGTAACATCATCAGAGGGGAGTTGCATTTGCTCTCTGTTTATGTACAACCCCCCTCCCTTCTAGCACTGATGATGCTACCTAGTTGAGTCATAAAAAGACTCACCTTTTCTGCAAGAAAACCACCAAGCTCAGAGAGCACCAAAGACCCCTCATTTCAACCCTGAGCTTACAAATATTCTCCTCTATCATTACCTAATTTGTAGTTCCGCCTGCTTCTCCTGTCTTTCAAAGAAGGACATTCTCACGGTTTACTACAGTAGGGCAGGTATGACTAGTTCTTATAGATGACACTGATCTGCTCAGACTTGCAAAGTGGCTTCAACCAATTTTTCCTTCCCCCTCTGTTTTGACCAGAGATCTGTGGTGGTCCATCAAATAGTCATTTTTCTACATATCTCACCAAAGAGAAGAATTGTGCTAACAAAAACACCCCAGCTTCAGCAGCCCAGGGGATAGACGACAGTGATGTATGCCTGGGACAGATCTCCAATGATCATCCTCACAGTAAATTCTGGTTATTTTAAACATGGCTTGTTGGACCAGGCATGATGGTTCGGCTCACTGGTAACATAATCATAAGCCATGGTTTATAAATCAGAAGGACCGGACCCCCCCCCCACACACACACACACAATGCGTTCCATTGCAAGCAGGGAGAAAGCACATGGTGGTATTACTCAATACTGGGTATCCAGCTACTGATTTCACAATTTTGCTCTAATTTGGCAGAAACTGAAGCTCTTCCCCAAGGCTTTGTGATGCTGCTTGGGTGGAACAAGGGAATGGATATCCCGGGCAAAAACTGCCTGCCAGTAAAAAAAAAAAACTCAGCACATCAAGGACACAAGGGTTCTTCCCCTTCAGGACAAGCCTTTTGTATGTTTGTGTAATCTCAGATTGATTTACATAGGATAAATGCTGAAGCACACATTCTCCTCTGCAATATTGTGAAGTGGTATCATCCCGGGAGGATTTAGACCATATGGTTGATGTAAACCAAAGGCAGAGACAGTGGCTGTTCCTCGGGGTTTTCTATAGTCACTGAAGAGAAAGCCCTGTTAGAAATTAAAAGTTGTATGCTGATCTTCCTTTCCAAATAAGTCCTCGGCTTATGACTGATCACTTAGTGACCGTTCAAAATTATGATGGACCCCCGAAAAGCTACTTACGACATAGTTTCAAAGTTCCAACCACAGACACAACACGAAGGCATCTACAGTAGTCAAGTCAAGTAGTTCTTGACTTACAACAGTTGGTTTCGTGACCAAGTTACAACGGCACTGAAAAAAGTGACTTATGACCGTGTTTCACACTCATGACCGTTATACCATCCCTGTGGTCACGTGATTTACATTCGGATGGTTGACAACTGACTCACACTTATGACGGTTGCGGGGTCCCCGGGATCATGTGATTCCGTTTTGTGACCTTCTGACAAGCAAAGTCAGTGAGGAAACCAGGTTCACTTAAACAACCACGTTACTAATTTAACAACTGCAGTGATTCACTTAACAAACGTGGGATGAAAAGTCATAAAATGGGGCAAAACTCACTTAACAAATTTCTCACTGAGCACCATAAATTTTGGGCTCAAAAGCTGAGGACTACTTGTACAATAAATCAAGAAGAATATTTGTAGCTCAGGGTTGAAATGTGGGGTCCTTGGTGCTCTCCGAGCTTGGTTGCTTTTTTGCAGACGTTTCATGACCCCAAGTAGGTAACATTATCAGTGCTGGTAGGGTAACATCATCACTAGGTAACATCACCACTAGCACTGATGACGTTACCTAGTTTGGGTAATGAAACGTCTGCAAGAAAATCATCAAGCACAGAGAGCACCAAGGATCCCACAGTCCTCCTCCTCCTCCTCCTCTTCCTCCTCCTCCACCTCCTCCTCGCAAATTCCACTCTCTTCTAGCACTGATGATGTTACCTAATTTAGGTAATAAAACGTCTGCAAGAAAACAACCAAGCATGGAGAGCACCAAGGACCCCACAGTCCTCCTCCTCCTCCTCTTCTTCCTCATCTTCCTCCTCTTCCTTCTCCTCTTCTTCCTTTTGGCATTTACTTCCGATTTCTGGGGGGGGGGGAACCAGCCCACAGCGAACAATGGTTTCACTTAATGACTGTGACGTTCACTTAATGACTGTGGTGTTCACTTAACAACCATCACAGAAAAGGTCATAAAAATCAAATCTGGCCATGCGCTGACCCGTTTTAGGATCGTGACAACTTGCATCGGTCATTGCCAGGCTCAACTGATATGGTATCAATTATCTAATTTTTTTTAAAAAAACGGTCAAAGACAGCAGACTCCAAGAAAATTTCACTCTGCCATTATAATTGAAGCTTCCCTTACACACATGCCTACAGAGTGTGCAAACTTTAAGGGAACTGTGCCACATTAATTAGCAGGTGTTGATGGATATCCAACCTCAGGTTATCTTCAGGCTGGTCACTGCTCAGAGCTCGCACCTGATTACCGAAGAGATGTTTGATTCAATCACTTTCTTTTTCTACCTCTGTATGCAAATAGGAAACCACTTGGAAATGTTTAAACAGGGCTAATCACAACCACCTATGAAAATTGATTTAGGGGGCTGAAAGGAATTTTAACACGGTTAAAAAGGAGCAGAAACAACAGGACGCTGAGATGACAGCCAATTACGAAGGTATCAGGCGAAATGAAAATGTTGACACAATAGCTGCAAAAAAAAAAATGTCAGTGAAAAGGATTCTTTCATTATTCAACTACCAAATGAAAGAAGGCTGGGGATAAAACGTAAAAAAGAAGAGAAAAGGAAAGAAGCAAAATGTGACTGAATGTATTAAGGAAAATTATGCTTTACTCTCAGGGACGTCAAGGAACAAAGCAACGTAGCGTTTGATCAAATGTGCTCAGGTAGAAGTGATGAAAGAGAGACCAAAGAAGGGGGCGCCAATATTTTTACAAAATCAGCTTTGTTCCAGAAGGGCTCCACCAAAAAGGAAGAAATATAAAGCTTGTAAATCTTGTTCATACATAACATAGGCTGGGTTCGTTGATTTATTTGTATCCCAACGGTATTATTTTTATAAATAACTCAAGGCGGTGAACCTATCCAAAACAACTTCCTCCTTCCATTTTCCCTACAACAACAACAACAACAACGTTGTGAGGTGGGTTGGACTGAGAGAAAGTGACTGGCTCAAAGTCACCCAGCCAGCTTTCAATGCTAAGGTGGGACTAGAACTCCCAGTCTCCTGGTGATTGGCCCAAGGTCACCCAGTTGGCTTTCATACCCAAGGTGGGACTAGAACTCACTGTCTCCTGGTGATTGGTCCAAAATCACCCAGATGGCTTTCATGTCTAAGGCAGGACTAGAACTCACTGTCTCCTGGTGATTGGCCCAAAGTCACCCAGCTAGCTTTCATGCCTAAGGGGGGACTAGAACTCCCAGTCTCCTGGTGATTGGCCCAAGATCACCCAGCTGGCTTTCATGCCTAAGGCAGGACTAGAATTCCCAGTCTCCTGGTGATTGACCCCAAGTCACCCAGCCCACTTTCATGGCTAAGGCGGGACTAGAACTCCCAACCTCCTGGTGACTGGCTCAAGTCACTCAGCTGGTTTTCATGCTTAAGGCGGAACTAAAATTAAGAACTTTTTTTTTTTGAAGTGCCTCCATCCTAAGCTATAGGTTTTTTTTTCTCAAGGAGGTAGTAGAAAGAAATATGATTTCAGTAGTCTAATCATGGATAAATAACAGCTTTCAAGAACGGTATCTCTTCATTGGAAAAAAAATTAAACCAATGTTCTCATCCAGTGTCCTTTTAAAAAGGAAAAAAAAATGGAAACAGAGGTGAACAGGTGGTGAATCTCTTGAACTACTTTAGGCCTCATTTAATGCCAGCTATCCTCTCAAGCCTGTCCAGGGAAAGCAAAATCAGAAGTGTGTTTCTTGTTTCCTCAGCTGCTGCAGTTTTTCGGGGCAAAAGAATTCCCACCTAAAAATCCCGGATTGGATAAATGAATACATCAAGAAACGAGCACATGCAGCCTATTTGTTCTTCACAGCCAATTAGCGTGTCTGCTTATTCAAAACATATAGGGATTTCAAAATAGGAAACATGGTTTCAATCAATTCTTCCAAAAAGACTTTTCCTTTGAGAATTTCCATTATCTCAGGTTTGTTTGTTTGTTTGTTTTTTTTAAAAAATCAATCCACCCAAACACCAGTCAAGTTTACTACCAGGATGCAAAGAATTGTGTTAAGACCAAAGAATAGGATGTTTTCAGTGGGAATGTCAAGTTGTAATATTGCCAATATCAGTATATGCCTTCCACTTTTTGTAGCTAACTGTACCTTTGCTTCTGCCTGCCTGCCTGCCTGCCTGCCTGCCTGCCTGCCTGCCTGCCTGCCTGCCTTTCTATCTATCTATCTATCTATCTATCTATCTATCTATCTATCTATCTATCTATCTATCTATCTATCTATCTATCTATCTATCTTACCTACCTACCTACCTACCTACCTATCATCTACCTACCTATCATCTACCTACCTACCTACCTACCTACCTACCTCTATCTATCTATCTATCTATCTATCTATCTATCTATCTATCTATCTATCTATCTATCTATCTATCTATCTATCTATCTATCTATCTATCTAATTTATATGGCCGCCCACTCACTCTCAGTGACTCTTGGTGGCTTACAAAAATAAAAACTCAATATACAAACAATAAAAACAATAACCCATCAACCTCCTGACGACAGCAGTCAGTCAAGCCACCCACTTGATGGGCTCCGTCCCACTCTGGGTTCCCCAGGCCCATTGGCAAAACCAGGTCTTCAGAGTCTTACGAAAGCGTGTCAAATTGAGGGCCAATCTAATCTCTATGAAGATGATGTTCCAAAGGACGGAGCCACCATGGAGAAGGTCCTTCTTCTGGGTCCCACCAGCTGGACCTCCTTAGGAGACAGGGCCTGCAACGTTCCTTGCCATCCTCCTCTGGTGGGTTGGATGGATGTAACCAGGAAGAAATGATCCTTCAGATAACTGGTCCCAAATCATGAAGGGATTTAAAGGTCACATGAATTGAACTGCACCCGGAAGCAAATTGGCAGCCAGTGCACTTATGCACACCTGGTTTTGCACACAACCATGCAAACTGCTGCATGGTGAACCAATTGGAGTTTCTGGATGCTTTTCAAGGGCAGCCCCATGTAGACCGTTTAAGGGTACCAAAAAGGTTTATGGAAGTAGGGAAGATCGTAAGGTTCCTCTCAAGTTCAAAAGTTTGCAATGGGTCCTGTAATATTTTAGATGAATTGAGACTGCAAATTCCCCAAACTGCCAGCTATCACGGGTCTTGAATTTATTTTGCAAAAGCTCTGTCCAGCACCATTTTGAAGAAAAGACCAGCATGTAGGGAATAACATCAAGGAAATAAGAGAGCAGAACTGTCCAATTCAAAGGAACAACAATGTGAAACATGATTTAATTAAAGAATACTGGATAGAGATTTAGAGTCTGTAATGTATCCATAATTAATTAACATAGTCAATTGTGAAGTCCAGAAATATGTTCATTTTCATGTAATGTTTCCAAAACCATCTGTCACGTTTTAAAGTTTAGCTGTCTTAATTCTTCCATGGTCCGCTATTCCTTTCCATATCAATTTCAAACTTCCCCAAGCCAGAATGTGTTGGGATTACAACCTCCATAATCCACATCCAGAATTCCCAGTAACAGCAATAAGAAGACCAGTGTTGGTTCACTTTTTTTTTTTCAAACGCTTTGGACTGCAACTGCCTTCAGCCTCAATTGACCTGGTAAATGCTTGGAAATAATAGAAAATATAATCCAGGGTATGAAAAAACAAAACCCATCCCAGATGAAAAAAGATAATGTAGAAATTTCTCAGATACTTAGTGCAACCCACAAACATGGACATTAACTTCATCTGAGATGGCAAAGTTTAAAAACTTGCAAGAACTAAGAATCCCGAACAACAATTTACAACACAGTCCCTTTCAGCAGTTCTGAGAAGGTTCCACACCCTTTTGTGTGGAACCTTCTCAGAACTCAGTGCAATGAGTTCAGTGCAAATGGGTGTGGGACCTTCTTGATTCCAAAGGAGAAGACAAAAAAGACAAGCACTTGTTCCTCATTGTTCAGAAATATAGAACCTGGAATTACTGAGTTATGGGAGGATAAAGCCTGCTTACGTGCTATAAAACTTTCTGAAAATAAGAATTGTTCAACAGTGGAATTCACAAGCTAGGGCAGTGATGATTAATCCCCTTTAAAGGATACTTACAGACCCAGAATGGAGAGTCATCTGAATGGGCAGGTTTGAATTCCTATACTAGAGCTTTTCTAATTCTACTTTGCTAAAGTAGAACTCTAGACTCAAATATTTCACTACAGGTATTATCTGTTAATTACTATCAATCCCAGAAGCAGAAAATAGCAGATCTTAAATGCAGGAGACAGTTATCAATGGCTGTCCAGTCTCTTCTTTAAAACCTCCAATGTTGGAGCATCCACAACTTCTGGAAGCAAGTCGTTCCACTGATTAATATTTTTAACTGTCAGAAAATTTATCCTTATTTCTAGTTTGGTTCTCTCCTTGATTAGTTTCCACCTGTTGCTTCTTGTCCTACTTACAGGTGCTTTGGAGACTAGGATGACCCTGTCTTCTTTGTGGCAGATATTGGAAGACTGCTATCATATCACCCATAGTCCTTCTTTTTATTAAACATACCCAATTCCCGCAACTGTTTTTCATATGTTTTAGCCTCCAGGCCCCTAATCATCTTTGTTGCTCTTCTCTGCACACTTTCTATACTCTCACCATCTTTTTTAATACCACGGCTATGAAAACTGGACATAGTATTCCAAGTGTGATCTTACCAAGGCATTATCAAGTGGTGTTACCACTTCATGTGATCTTGCTTCTATCCCTCTGTTCTTGTGTTATAGTCTACATCTCAAAAAGGAACTGTGGAGAAGGAACTTCTTTGATTTCTTCATCTTAAGACAGAAGAGGGGCCAATTTTCCATCTTAAATGCCTGCACATTACATGCTCCCTTCCTTTCTTTCTTAGTGGGGCGGGAAACATCTGCACCATTAGGCGTCTCCTATGATGTTACGTGCCAGCCTGACTGACTCCGACATCCCCTGTGGATTCAGATTCTGATGATGTCCATCACATCTAACATCTAACCACAGTTCAGGCAGAAGAAAGAAAGAAAGAAAGAAAGAAAGAAAGAAAGAAAGAAAGAAAGAAAGAAAGAAAGAAAGAA
>NW_015386220.1:400949-418689 GCF_001527695.2 Protobothrops mucrosquamatus | reverse complement strand
GGGTAGGTTGACAGACAGACAGACAGACAGATATAGATGATGATAGAAGATAGATGGAAGATGGAAGATGGAGGAAGATGATGGAAGATGATAGAGGAGGAGGGGGAGGAGGAAGAAGAAATAGATAGATAGATAGATAGATAGATAGATAGATAGATAGATAGATAGATAGATAGATAGATAGATAGATAGATAGATAGATAGATAGATAGATAGATAATTTTTGCCCATCTCACCCAAAGTGACCATGACCCTAACTCTAAGAATCCCAGGACTGCATAAACAAAAAGTGTTCCATGCTGGCTAAAAATCAGGAGTTGCAATCCCAATGCTTCTAAAGCTCTGAATCAAGAGGGCAGAAACAAGAATGGTGGGGGAACAGATGCAATACTAAGGAAGTTCAGAGAGTATTTTGAAATGAACCAATACGTGAAAACTTGATCCATACACAACACCGCAAAGGTAAGAATCTTCTAAACTCTGTCTACACCTGTCCCTCTTCAAATGCTCATCACGTGCCGTATTAATAGAAGAATGTTCAGTTGCTGGAAGAGTCACAACCAAACTCTTCTGCACTGATTAAACACCACCTTAACTATGATATAGAATTCTGGGCATCGCATTTCAAGAAAATCTCAAAGAAAAGGAAAGTAATGCAAAAAGCAACAATCAAAGAACCAGACAGTAAGTGATGAAAATCAGTAAAGATCAGAAATACTCCTCACCCCATCCCCTGCACTCCAGTTAAAATAGAAATGGTATGTTATAAGGTAGAAGATTTTCAAACTCTCATTGTCATAGGAGGAATTTGACTCTTAATTATGTTTGAAATCATATTTTTTGTTAATGGTGGTTTACTGTTTTCTCTGAATCCCCAGATCACCATTCCATCTCCAGAAACCACTGCTTCATGAAGACAAGAACATCCTTAGAAACTTAGCAAATGGAAAACCAGCACAACTTTAGGGTTATCCTGCTACATACATACATACATACATACATACATACATACATACATACATACATACATGCATACATACATGCATACATTGAAGCAACAATCAAAACAGGATATCTTAACTAAGTTTGCTACAATCTATGATTACAAGATATAATCCCAAACCAGAAGAATCAGACATAACTGTTTACACCTAGTATCCTTTCTTAAAACAATAGATCTTTAAGAAAATCAAAAGAAACTACACAATCTTGACCCTTGAACATGACTTAAAGGTCTTAATGTGTACCCCCCCCCCCGAACCACACAGAGGTGAGCTGGCAGAGATGAACTTATAGAGAAAAACTAACCATATCAAAACAGTCCATCTGAATCACACCTAAGCAGAAAATGTCAAATCATTGTCAAAGAATCACAAAATAAAATGCTACAGATTAAATAGAAAAGTTAACAGCCGAGATTAAGCCAAAGGAATCAAGGCTGATGACTTCTTACCAATCATATGATTTGCAACGTGGATCTGTATCTCTCTTTCATTTTCAAAGGTCATCTGGCACTTGATACACTGGTAGGTCTTCTTCTGTTTAAGAAAGGGAGAAGAAAAGTGTAAGGCAAATATTCTTTATTGCTATGCTAGAACTCTTGGTGTTCCAGTATTAACACAGAACTATTTTGTGGCTTTCTGAAATGGTTTGCATTATGGTTTTAGCTTAATCTGTACCATCCTCTTTGGAATTTCAGTTACTATGAAATGCAGGTGATAAGTTCTATACATCAGTGTTTGAAAACCTCCATCAACTTTTCAAATTCCTCCAGCAGCACTACTTTTACAAAAAAAAAAGTACTGTATACACCAAACTATCAGGACTTTTAAGAACGAAAAAGTAAATTGTGTTGGATGGACTCAGAATGGCAATAGGTGTGCCACTGAAAAATCAGAAGGACAAGTTAGAGATAGATCATCACGGAAAAAATACATCTACGTAGGGTAAGTAGATATTATAGTAAGATAGATAGTATAGGGGGTACCTTGCTCAATAGTAGTAACTGTGAGAGGGATCTCGGAGTCCTAGTGGACAATCATTTAAATATGAGCCAGCAGTGTGCTGCAGCTGCCAAAAAGGCCAACACAGTGCTAGGCTCATTAACAGAGGGATAGAATCAAGATCACGTGAAGTGTTAATACCACTTTACAAGGCCTTGGTAAGGCCACACTTGGAATATTGCATCCAATTTTGGTCACCACAATGTAAAAAAGATGCTGAGACTCTAGAAAGAGTACAGAGAAAAGCAACAAAGATGATTAGGGGACTGGAGGCTAAAATATATAAGGAACGGTTGCTGGAATTGGATATGTCTAGTTTAATGAAGAGAAGGACGAGGGGGGACATGATAGCAGTGTTCCAGTATCTCAGGGGCTGCCCCAAAGAAGAGGGAGTCAAGCTATTCTCCAAGGTGCCTGAAGGCAGGACAAGAAGCAACGGATGGAAACTAATCAAGGAGAGAAGCAACCTAGAACTAAGGAGAAACTTCCTGACAGTTAGAACAATTAACCAGTGGAACAACCTGCCTCCAGAAGCGGTGAATGCTCCAACACTGGAAGTTTTTAAGAAGAGACTGGACAGCCATTTGTCCAAAATGGTGTAGGGTTTCCTGCCTGAGTAGGGGGTTGGACTCGATGACCTCCAAGGTTCCTTCCAAGTGTTGTTGTTGTTGTTGTTGTTGTTGTTGTTGTTGTTGTTGTTGTTATTATTATTATTATTATTATTATTATTATTATTATTATTATTATTATTATTAGTTACTGAGTACAGGAATAACAGAATAAGAGAGTTGGAAAGGACCCTGGATGTCTTCTAGTCCAACCTCCCCCTGCTCAATCAGGAAATCCTACACCATTTCAGACAAATGGCTGTCCAGTCTCTTCTTAATGATGGAGGCAAGTCAGGGTTCCACTAATTAATTGTTCTCACTGTCAGGAAATTTCTCCTTAGTTCTAGGTTGGTTCTCTCCTTGATTAGCTTCCATCCGTTGCTCTTCGTTCTTAATCTGATTGTTAAGCTGTTTGCTTCTTTCAACAAAGCCCAGCATCCAGGACCATTTTCTAGGAGTAGAAATAATTCATCCATGAGATGTTTCCAGCTTTATTTTTAAAGTTTGAATGACTTACGAATCTGAAAGCTCGCATGACTTCTGGAAAGCATTAAGATGGGAGTTCACCATTCAATAAAGCTACCACAGTCCAGTCATTCAACTTTGAGTTCAATGTTAATGCAAGACCAGCTTGATCAAATTAACAGCAATACTGTACATTCTGCTCCAAAATACCTGGAAAAATTTTTTTTTAAAGAATGTTTTACTAAGCATTGAAAATATAACACCAGTTGATCTTGGTGTATCTTTCTTTGTTTTTATTACTCTTAGACAGTGGGATTCCCTGTAAGTAAGGACAAGGATGGCAAGCTTAGATTGTTAAAGTGTTCCAAGGGTTTTATTCCTTGCAATAAAACGTTTGGTCTTTAAATAAGAGGAATGTGATTGCAGAAAAAGACATTAAAGAAATTAGACAGTATCCACAGAATAGCATGCACATATTCCTTTTGGAAGTGAAAATATGAATTCTAGGAAATATCAGCAATCTATAATGAAACATGGCTTGGGTTTTTTTCACGCCCTCTTTATTCTTTTTCTCTTTTTCTCATTTATTATGCATTTCCTGTGCCAGGCTACAGAAGCTTAGCTGGAAAAAGCAATGACACTTGCCTGTTTTATTCAAACCGACAAGAGGTTTGTATTTAAAAGTGACAAGGCTGTATCTTCCTAGCAATGACACAAGGACACAATGTCTAGGAATGATTAGCGTCAGTATTAAAATGTAAAGGGTTCATGTCAGAAGGTGAAGAAGTCCATTAGAAGCCCGTTGCTAAAAATTCTTTCTATTTTTATTCCTTGCAGAACAAGTCACTTCGCATTACCAAATGAAACAGCAGAAAGTTTGGCAGCTTGGAGGCAATGTCATGAAAGGTAGCTTGATGTCTGGTGCAGGCATTCGTACAGGTAATCCTTGACTTGCAACTCATTCATTTAACTACCCTTTGACGTTAAGACAGCATTGGGAAAAAAAGTGACTTAGGACTTAGCCTTTCCACTTATGACTGTCACAGCATCCCCACAATCACAGGACTAAAATTTCAGCACTTGGCAACCAGCAGACATTTACAATGGTCATAGCATCCTGAAGGTCATGTGATATGCCTGGAATACGGCATCCGGTTTTGGTCACAACCACATTACAAAAAAGATGTTGAGACTTTGGAAAAAAAAACATGGAGAGAAGAGCAACTAAGATGATTAGGAGACTGGAGGATAAAACGTTTGAAGAATGGTTGCAGGAACTGGTTATGTCCAGTCTAGAGAAAAGGACTAGAGGGGGGTCATGATAGTAGTATTCCAGTATTTTGAGGGGCTGCCCCAAAGAAGAGGAGGGGGTCAACTTATTTTCCAAAGTGCCTGAAGGCAGGACAAGAAGCAACAGATGGAAACTAATCAAGGAGAGAAGCAACCTAGAACTAAGGAGAAACTTCCTGACAGTGAGAACAATTCACCAGTGGAACAACCTGCCTCCAGACGTTATGGTGCTTCATCACTGGAGGTTTTTTTAAAGAAAAGACTGGACATCCACTTGTCCAGAAAGAGGAAAGGAAAGGAAAGAAGAAGGAAGGAAGGAAGGAAGGAAGGAAGGAAGGAAGGAAGGAAGGAAAGGAAAGGAAAGGAAAGGAAAGGAAAGGAAAGGAAAGGAAAGGAAAGGAAAGGAAAGGAAAGAAGAGGGAGGGAGGGAGGGAGGAAAGGGAAAGGAAGGGAAAGGAAGGAAGGAAGGAAGAAAGAAAGAGGGAGAGAGGGAGGAAGAAAAGGAAAGGGAAGGAAGGAAGGAAGGAAGGAAGAAGGAAGTAGGGAGGGAGGGAGGAAAGGGAAGGAAGGAAGGAAGAAAGAAAGGAAGAATGAAAGAAAGAAAGAAAGAAAGAAAGAAAGAAAGAAAGAAAGAAAGAAAGAAAGAAAGAAAGAAAGAAAGAAAGAAAGAAAGAAAGAAAAATTGATTGCGTACTCCTTTCCAGGATGTGCTACACAACTCATTAAAAGAGAATTACTAAATCAAACAAAATTATCTCATCTTCTTAGCTGTAATTGTTTCTCAAAAGCTTCTTTACCATAATACTTTTCCTCTCAGTGTTTACTTTTAAGATATTTTGAGAATTTTTCAAGTCCCAGCTGCTAAGTTTCCAAGATGCACTTGTTAGTTACCGTAATATTAGAATCCAGGGCACTTCCTATATTTCAAATCTGCCTTTCTCTCCCTTCTGAGCCGAGATACCGAGGCACGCTTGCATTTAATCGAAACATGTACTCCGACTGTTTTTAATGTAATCTCAACATAGCTTCTCTCTGACTATACCTTTTTCCCTAATCCTCCACTGTTGGGCTCTGTGTAAAAGGGGAAAAAATCAATAATGACCCAGGAAACAAAAAAAAGAAGAAGAACTGGTCAAGAATTATAGAATAGTAACGTCATTTGGACAGCTCAGTTGGTATTTCACATACAAGGCTGGCTGCGTAAAAACTACATTTTACCTGTTGTATTACAAATCAACAAGAGATTAGAAAACAGAGAACAGTGTGTTGTTCAATCTAGCTTCCCTAGCTATCTTCGATGTACTTCTTTAACAAGCTATTGAAATTTACGCTTCTCCAAAAAATGCTACGAGCACTCAGGGGCCCTTACCTATAATTCTGAAATCTGCTAAAACCTTTAAGCTGACTTGCAAGCAGCCTCAGTCAGAAATATATATATACTCAGAGGCATATATGGATGTCTCCGTGTATGTGCATTCAGAAAGGGACTTCCACAAGGATGGGAATAAGCGTGGGAATTACTAGGTTCCTAACTGGGATGCTGCCAATTTTAACTGAAACATTTCCGACTCCTTGCATCCTTCTAAAGCAGTGTTTCTCAACCTTAACTGTTTTAAGATGCGTGGACTTCAAGTCCCAGAATACCCCAGCTAGCAAGCAATGCTGCCTGGGGTATTCTGGGACTTGAGGTCCATGCATCTGAAAACGATTGAGGGTGGGAAACACCGTTCTAAAGCAGCAGGCAAGGAGAACATGGCAAAAAGCTGTTTCTATCAGCTTTCCAGATACATTGAGCTGACAGCTCCCGTATTTGGCCTAATTGACCAGGACTTGGGGGCATCACCATCCCAATCCATCTGTAAAATATCAAGTTGATGTCTTTTTTTCTGAAAAATAAAGAAATGACAATTTGGGGAGGGAGCTGAATACCCTCCATATGCAGGTGCATTGAGCCTAGAAAAGCACGATGCAACACTGCTCACCAAAGGTGGAATCTTGGATCAAAATGGAGGTGAGCCAATCACGTTCTACTCACACTTTCAAAAATGGAGGTGCTGTGGGAACACTCATCACAATTCAGACTCATTCTGAATTCAGATAATTTGGTACTCCAAGAACAAAGACACTCTCTTTAAAGAAGAAATTTCTGTGAGAAGAACCCACGTTCTTCCTTAACTGATGGACGAGGGGATAGATGGGGAAATAATCAAATTTGCAGATGACACCAAGCTGGCAGGAATAGCCAACACTCCAGAAGACAGGCTTAGGATACAGGAGGACCTGGACAGACTTGAACACTGGGCGCTATCTAACAAAATGAAATTCAATGGTGAAAAAAGTAGGGTTCTACATTTAGGCAAGAAAAACCAAATGTACAGGTATAGTATACGGGATACCTTAATCAATAGTAGTAACTGTGAGAGGGACCTCAGAGTCCTAGTGGACAATCACTTAAATATGAGCCAGCAGTGTGCTGCAGCTGCCAAAAAGGCCAACACAGTGCTGGGCTGCATTAACAGAGGGATAGAATCAAGATCACGTGAAGTATTAATACGACTTTACAATGCCTTGGTAAGGCCACACTTGGAATACTGCATCCAGTTTTGGTCACCACGATGTAAAAAAGAAGTTGAGACTCTAGAAAGAGTACAGAGAAGAGCAACAAAGATGATTAGGGGACTGGAGGCTAAAACATATAAGGAAAGGTGCTGGAATTGGGTCTGTCTAGTTTAATGAAGAGAAGGAGGAGGGGGGACATGATAGCAGTGTTCCAATATCTCAGGGGCTGCCATAAAGAAGAGGGAGTCAAGCTATTTTCCAAGGCGCCTGAAGGCAGGACAAGAAGCAACGGATGGAAACTAATCAAGGAGAGAAGCAACCTAGAACTAAGGAGAAACTTCCTGACAGTTAGAACAATTAACAATTAACAATTAACAACCTGCCTCCAGAAGTGGTGAATTCTCCAACACTGGAGGTTTTTAAGAAGAGACTGGACAGCCATTTGTTTGAAATGGTATAGGGTTTCCTGCCTGAGCAGGGGGTTGGACTAGATGACCTCCAAGGTACCTTCCAACTTTTTATTATTATTATTATTATTATTATTATTATTATTATTATTATTATTATTATTATTGTTGTTGTTGTTGTTGTTGTTGTTGTTATTATTATTATTATTATTATTATTATTATTATTATTATTATTATTATTATAATACAGAGCAGGGTCAGGACAACTGATAATCTGCCTGGAGGACTAAGAGGAGTTAGACCAGGGCTCTTCAAACTTGAAACTTTAAGACTTGTGGACCTCAACTCAACTTGTCGATCTCGTGGATGGCTGAAGAATTCTGGGAGTTGAAGTCTACAGGTTTTAAAGTTGCCAAGTTTGGAATCCCCTGGGTTAGACGAAAGAGGCACAGCCCTTGTTTGCATCCATCAATCTACTAAGAGAATTACTCCTGTTAATGATAAATGGCAGAAGTCAAATATTAGCATATACGCCAATACCTTCGGTAAAGTGTAATTTGGCAGACATCTGAATTCTGATTTTTTTTTTCATTATCTTCTACAAGAAAAAAAAAATCTGCTCTCTTGGGATACAATTTTAACACATTTACTTTGTTGAAGAACTTAAAAGTCTCTCCAGAGAAAAGAGGAAACATGGAAGCGCTTCTTGAAGAGATATACT
Organism: Protobothrops mucrosquamatus; assembly: GCF_001527695.2. Lineage (NCBI taxonomy): Eukaryota > Metazoa > Chordata > Lepidosauria > Squamata > Viperidae > Protobothrops > Protobothrops mucrosquamatus. Next base: position 410,635 of record NW_015386220.1, on the reverse strand, counting down.
TAAAAGTAGGTGTGAAGGGGACACCATCCATTTCCATTCGCAGAGACTGTGAGGTAGCCAGAAGAATAGTAGTTTAAAAAAAAAAAAACCTGTGCGGTGAGAGTTTGAAATACTGCAGCCACTGTGTGCAACCACACAAAACTAGAATTAGCCTGCCATAAAAGTCGAGGGCTTTAAAAGTCGAGGTTCTTTAAGAAGAGAAGGGCAAAGTGCAATCAAGAAAGAAAAAAAGTAGAAAGACGGGGACCAGGATAATAAGCGGTTTGGGATGACGAAAGCCCAAGGGCCTTCCACACTGAAGGGAGAGGTGTTTCCATTCTGTATTTTATTCTCTGCAGAATTAGACGTATACCACAGCTGGAGACCGGTCTAGTCACTGATTCACTTGACCTCCAGGGAGCACCGCAGCAAAGCATGGAATCAAACAAAGCAAAAAGGAGCTTTAGCTTGGGATTGTTTCAACACCCCCCCCCCCCAAAAAAAATCCTTTGAACCCAACATATTGCCCCCACTGGCGAAAGCTTCCTGGATGACTGATTCCCAGCTCCATCACAGGAGCTTGCTTTGTCAGGCGATTTCAGACTCACATGAGGGGAAAGACCTTTGGATGGGTGTTGGGCCAGAATAACAGAGTTGGAAGAGACCTTGGAGGTCATCTAGTCCAACCCCCTGCTCAGGCAGGAAAGCCTATACCATTTCAGACAAATGGTTGTCCAGTCTCTTCTTAAAAACTTCCAGTGTTGGAGCACCCACAACTTCTGGAGGCAGGTTGTTCCACTGGTTTATTGTTCTGACTATCAGGAAATTTCTCCTTATTTCTAGGTTGCTTCTCTCCTGGATGAGTTTCCATCCGTTGCTTCTTGTCCTGCCTTCAGGTGCTTTGGAAAATAGCTTGACTCCCTCTTCTTTGGGGCAACCCCTGAGATATTGGAACATTGTTATCATGTCACCCCTAGTCCTTCTCTTCATTAAACAAGACCTACCCAATTCCAGCAAACGTTCTTCATATGTTTTAGTCTCCAGGCCTTTAACCGTCTTAGTTGCTCTTCTCTGCACTTTTTCCAAAGTCTCAACATCTTTTTTTGTAATGTGGTGACCGAAACTGGACGCGGTATTCCAGGTGTATCCCATGACCTTGGGATGCTGTGACCATTGTAAATGTGTGCTGGTTGCCAAGTGCTCAAACTTTGATCATATGATTGTGGGGATGCTGTGACGGTCATAAGTGTAAAGTTCAGCCGACAGGGGAAATTTTTTACCTTTATCTTTTCTTAAACTGAATCTAAATGAAAAAGGCCTAAAAAAAAAAGCTCTTCTCCAGATGATGATTAAATTTCTTTGCCTCCCAGTGACTCTGCAAAGTTCTGAATTAGTGATGTATAATAGGGCTTACAGAGCTTTTCTGAATTCCCATTTTCAGTCTCCACCTTGGAGGCTGAGCAAAGCAGAAAGATTAAAGAACATGGGACAACACATTGTGAGGAAGGTCCCACTATATCATTTTTCCTTCTTCAGGATTCTAAATGTTAAGAGGATCCAAAGGGATGAGATCCCAAAATTATCCAATTATCTTCTCTGTAAAAGTTATTTCTAATTGAAAAAAAAATATCAGTAAGAAATTAATTCTTTACTGAGACGCATTGCTTCCCTGTCCAATAATTTTCAGGCAGATGACAGCAATTTTTAGACATTTTTTCTGCCTAGAAGTAGTTTCCAGAGGAATAAGGTTTTACACAATATTTTTAGGGTGTGGCACTCCATTATCACTTAACCGTGAAACAATTTTTATTTCCAGCATATGATCCAGCCTGTAAGTAAAATCACACGACTTGTCCAAACAGCATCACCACCACCCAGGCTTAACATCAAGAAAAGTTTGTGCTTAAAAGAAAAAAGTGAAAACTGAAATCTATGCTGCTTCATTTTTGCAATTAGGCATTCATACTCAGATTTTTAAGAATAATAATATAATATAATATAATATAATATAATATAATATAATATAATATAATATAATATAATATAATATAATATAATATAATATAATATAATATAATAATATAATATTATATTATAATATAATATAATATAATATAATATAATATAATATAATATAATATAATATAATATAATATAATATAATATAATATAATATAATATAATATAATATAATATAATATAATATAATATAATATAATATAATATAATATAATATAATATATAATATAATAATAATGAAGTTGGAAGGGACCTTGGACGTCATCACGTCCAACCCCCTGCTCAGGCAGGTAACCCTATACCATTTCGGACAAATGGCTGACCAGTTTCTTCTTAAAAAACCTCTAGTGATGGAGCAGCCACAGCTTCTGGAGGCAGGTTGTTCCACTGGTTAATTATTCTAACTGTCAGGAAGTTTCTCCTTAGTTCTAGGTTGCTTCTCTCCTTGATCAGTTTCCATCCGTTGCTTCTTGTCCTGCCCTCAGGTGCTTTGGAGAATAGCTTGACTCCCTCTTCTTTGTGGCAGCCCCTGAGATATTGGAACACTGCTATAATGTCTGTATAAAAGGCATACGTCAATCCAAAATTTTATCCAGTTTCAGCCTTCGCATAGAACTCTCATATATATAGAATTCTACATACCAACTCTAGGCTTTGGAAGAGGCAGATAGACATTTTCAGTACTAAAATAGAATGCAAGTTTCTTCTCACCTGATGGAAACTTAAGTTGTATTTCACGATTTATGATGAATGTATTTTCATGTTGTATATGATCGTGATTACCACTATTACTTGTATGTACACTGAGAGCTTATGCACCAGAAACAAATTCCTTGTGTGTCCAACCACACTTGGCCAATAAAGAATTCTATTCTAGAGGTAGTCCTTGCTTAATGACCAGGACCAAAATTTCAATCACTATGCAATGTGGTTCCAAAGTGCAATGTCACATGACCATATCACTTAGTGACAGCAGTTCCAGCAGCCCCGCCCGGCTACTGTTGTTAAGCAAATCATCGTAGGTCATTAAGCAAGAACCTCAGTAATCATGACTTCCGACTTCCTGCAGGCTTCCCCATTGACTTTGCTTGTGAGAAGCTGGTAGGGAAAGTTGCATCAGGTGATTGCAGGATGTTGTGCTGGTCAAAATTCTGGGCCAATTGCTGAGCACCCAAACTGTGATCACATGACTACAGTGGTGTTGCAACTGCAGGAATTTCAAGGACCAATTGTAAATACCACTTATTTAGCACAATTATGTCCCTGAATAAGTGACCGTTAATTGACAATCACCTGTATACATTTCAAGCATGTAAAGTGTTGAACAGAATACAGATTTATACTGATCATTTCTAATGATATTCATGAAAATCTATGGCAATACTTACTCTGGGAATGGGGGATGTCTGTGTACCCTTCTTTTGGCCACTGGTTTCAGGCGTCAGGTCTCGATGATCCAGCTGGAGATGGCTCTCTAGCTCTTCAGCACTTTCAAATTTGACACTACACTCTGGACATCTCAGACTACCACAAGGTCTTTCGCTAATGTCTGGTACAGTCAGGCCCAAGGACTGTCCATTGGTGCTCCGAGCCATGCAAACAGCACACAGACCATATGGTAGACCATTAACATCCAGTTTCACCAGGTCTTGCTTGTTTCTGAAGTCTTTCAAGCACAGAGCACACTTGTAGAATTTCTGCAAAGCCTGGCCGTTGGGCGATGACGTGGCCGAGCTCCCTACCAATTTTTGCATATGGAACGTTCCGTGGATTTTCAACTCCAGAGTCGAGGTGACTGTCTGCATGCAGACAACACAACGAAACCCGGTGAGGGAATTCCTAAGATCAGGATGCATCTGGCAGTGCTCAATGAATTCCTCTTCACTTTGCAGTGGCATTTTGCAGATCCGACATGTGCCCGTGTCCAAGCTCTTGCTGTGAGTTACTTTATGTTCCGTTAAGGTCAGGAGCGATGGGAAGCGCTCCCCACAAATAGGACACATGTAATGCTTTGCTGGACCCCGATGGGTCTGCATGTGTTCCCGGAGGCCATTCTCTGAGAAAAAGGTCCTTGAACAGATGTTACACTTGTGACTCCCTTTGATGAACTCCGCTTTCTTCCTGGAACAATCATCCTCCCCAGGTCGGATGTTATGATCCCGCAAACGATGGTTCTGCAGAAGGACTTCCATTGTATACGCAGCTCCACAAATATCACAACCGTACATAGGTTCAGAGGCATCAATGTCATCCTCGCTAGCTTCATGGCTATTGGATGTATCTGGGTTTTTGATCAACATGTTCTGGATATCTGTCGACTCGGCCTTCTTGCTGGCTGGTGTCATGCCATTGGCCGTGCCATTCTCAGCACCTCCATCAAAGACACAATGCTTCTCCCGCAAATGTTTTTCGAGCAGAATAATGGCATGGAACGCCTTACTGCAGAATTTGCAGTTGTATTTTTTGCTGTGGGTCGTGATGTGGCACTGCAGCTCCACCTCTGTGCTGAAGGTCTCCCCACAGAAGATGCACTTGTGTGACTTGGCAGGGTTCCCCAAATGGCTATGCTTCACGTGGATCTGGAGGTCCACCTCCTTCCGAAAATCCCAGTTACATGCTGTGCAGCGGTACATTTTCTTCTCATTACTGTGCTTGACTGCCAAATGCACTTGGATGGATACTTTGGAGTCGAAAACTTCTTGACACAGGGTGCAATGGTATAAGACAAACGTATGCATGTCCAGGAGATGCTTCTGCAGATCATCCACCGACGAAAATTGCTTGTCACAGCTCTCGCAGACATAATGTGTTGAGGTCGTCATGTAATGGATAGTGAGATGCTGCAGAAGAGAGTCCTGGGAATCAAAGTCTTCTTTGCACTGAGGACACGACTGCTTCCTTAACAGCAACTCTAAGTGCAACTTCAAATGGGTCTGGAAACTTTCAAAGTTGGAGAACTTCAGCTCACATTGATTGCACGGATATTCGCCATTGGAAACAGAATGGACACTAGCAGAAAGCCGTTGTCTTTTGGGGGAAGAAACTTCAACATCCGAAGACACTGGGCTCTGCTCACCTTTGGACTTTTTATTGTGTGCCAGTGGAATGTTCTTGTGGTTTTCTTTAATATGTTTTGTTAGCTTGAGGATGGAGCCAAAAATGGGCGAGTTCGTGCAATACGGACAGGAATAAACCTCCATAAAAGACTGAGAGGGTTGAACCACAGGAGAATCCAACTTGGAGTTCCCAATGTTGCAGTGAGTTTGCTGGATGTGCTCAGTCAGAGAAGCTTCGGTGAGAAAGCCCATGGAACACTGGTTGCAAAAGAAGGCGTTGTTACCATCTTGTGCTGTGGCTCCCGGCCCACAATGGGCAATACGGATGTGTTCCTGCAGACTGTTGATATCGGCAAACATCTCTGGGCAATAGTTACAGTGGAAAGCAGAGATGTTGCTGAACTGCATCATCGGATAGGCATGGTTTTTATGCACTTTCCGCACGTGTTCGTTCAGGTTGTATAAGGTAGGCATGGATTCAAGGCAAATCTGGCATGTGTGGTTTTGCTGAGGTTTATCTGTATGGATGGTCTTCAGATGGATCTCCAAAACAGCGAGACTGTTAAAGTCGCGTTTGGTGCAATAAGGGCAGCTGTAGGCTACCTTTGACCAAGTCTGGCCCTCTTCCCTTTCCAATGATCTCATTTTCTTTTGCCCCCTCAAGGGTTTCAGGGTCGAGTCAGGTGTGGAGCCCCGTTCCACCGATGCACTGGAATCTGGTGTGGCACTACTCATGGAGGCCACGCTGCCCAAGACGGGATCTGGGCTGATGCTGTGGTTGCTGGAATCAGGCTGTCGATGGCTATCTAAGTGGCAATAAACTTCTTCCACGGAAGAGAACTGCTCAGGGCACATGGGACACTTATGTTTTTTGTTGGCATGAGCTTGGTGGATGTGGGACAGGAGAGAATTTTCATCGGCAAAGACCTCCGGGCAATGGATGCACTGCAAGTCAGCCTTTTCAGACAACTGTGGATGGCGGGTCATGACGTGCTTCTCCAGTTCTTCGGTCTGGCTGAAGGTCTCCTCGCAGTAGTCACACATGAAGTCGTCCTTCTTCCCCTCCTTCTCACTCTTGGCCAGGTGCTCCTTGTTCTTCTTGTGCGCTTGCATGTGGCTTTGCAGGGAGCTGGTGGAGGAGAACCCCCGTTTGCAGACCGTGCACTTGAAGGGTTTGCTTGAGCTGTGGGTCTTCAAGTGGATCTTGAGGTGGTCACTGCGGGAGAAGGCCGCCTCGCATTCGTGGCAGTGGTACTTCTTGTCCCCCGTGTGCAGCTTAATGTGCCGGTCTCTGCTCCTCTTGTGCTTGAAAAGTCGGCTGCAGTAGGTGCATTTGAACGGTAGCTTGTCGCTGTGAATCTGCTCATGCCTTTTAAGGTAGCTCAGGCGAATGAAGGACTTATCGCAAAACTGGCAGGGATACGGCAGGCCGGTCCCCCCTTCCTCGTCTCCGATGCCGAGATCACACCCATCTCCTATCATCTGAGTGGGTGATGCAACATCTTTGCTGGAGGGAGATGAAGCTACCCAAGAGAGTTGTGGGTCGTCTTCGCCATCTGTAATGGGAAAGCAGAAAGGAGATTAAAAACAATTCCCAGTGCATCTGTGAAAACAGGGACAAAGCCAGCCGTTCCACAACACTATGGCCCTTCTGCTACCACCGGCGGTGGGGAGGGAGGGGAAAAGAGAGTGTGGGGGGAAGGAAGGAAAAAGAAAATCCATCGCTGAAGGAAAACAAAACCCAAAAGAACCAACAGCACAAAAGCTTAAAGGGATATTTGAGTAGAAGAAAATAAATTCTCCCCCCTTGCACCAGAACTATCTCTCTGGAAAAAAAAAACATAACAGAAAAACAGCTTCTGTTTCCAGTTGCAGGAGATCACTATTAATGCAAAGCCATTTCTCTTTTCCCCTTGCCCCTCCCAGTTGCCCCAAGCAGGTTTAACACCTGTCTATTCGATTGCCAAGCAATAAACAGCCAGTCAAGAAAAGAGAAGGCAACCAGGCTCAGAGCGACACAAACATTTCGAAGAGCAGCTCCGGCTGCTGCATTAAGTGCTGGAACGCAACCGGATTTCAAATCGTATTGGCTGAAACCAGCAGCTCGGTCCAAAACAAGGAAGGCTAACAATGAGAGAATGCAGCCAGATTCTCTCCCTCTCCCTCACCCACCCAGACACAGACCCACGGAGAACCACCTAATAGAGGTGTCACATAAGCAAGATAGATGTTTCCAAACTGCACCGTGGCACTAAAGCAACCTAGAAATGATGGGTCAAAGCTCAACCTGTCCAGTGGCTTTCCAGCCACCAGTGAGAATCTGGGGATTTTGATTTTATTCTGGAAGCAGGAGAGGCAACTTCTTAGCCGATGCGTCTAACTTTAAAGGTGTTCCATCTCTGCGCTGGGAGGCAGTCGGGCTGCAGTGCCAACCTCGCGCCCTGTGTGTCTGCCAACTCTGCAGTGAGATGGCAGCCACTCCCGCAGTAGCCGGAGATGGCAAGCATTTCTACAGCGTGGCGCCTGGGAATCTGTTTTGGGGGAGGGGAGGAGGTGGGGGATTTTGCCATATTGTGGAATAAGTACCAGAATTGGGATGCTGACTTGATTTAGTCAGGTTGGGTTTGCAAAGGAAAGGAAAAGGGGGTTCAACTGAAATCGATCAAACGTAAAGGACTGCTGACTCTACACAGGTGCATCTTTCTCCCCCAATCCAAACATCAATCACGGCAATTGCTTTACTCTTTCTCATGTCTGCATTGTTCACAAATGCGCAAGAATGATACGGATCCTTGCTCAACTCTTCCCGGTTGCCTCTGCTCTGAGGATCCACATGTAGCAGGAGCACTTAGACAAGGGTAGGGCACCTTGGCTCTTTTATGACTGGTGGACTTCAACTCCCAGAATTCCTGAGTCAGCATGGCTGGTTCAGGAATTCTGGGTATTGAAGTCCACAAGTCATAAAAGAGCCGAGGTTTCCTACCCCTGAGACATATACCACCTCATAGTGCTTTACAGCCCTCTCTAAGCAGTTTACAGAGTCAGCCTCTTGTCCCCAACAACCTGGGTCCTCATTTTATCGACCTTGGAAGGATAGAAGGCTGAGTCAACCTGGAGGCCCATCAGGATTGAACTGCTGTCTGTGGGCAGAGTTAGCCTGCAATATTGCATTCTAACCACTGTGCCCCCTCAGCTCCAGGTATGTTTGTAATCAACTGTTTCTGATCCATTTTACGGCTACCAAACTTCTTCAGGGACTTCATATACTGTCCCTTGCCTCTTTGCTGCAAAATAAGCTTCTCTTCGGAGGTCCACTCCCTACAAAGATTAGGCCCAAACCCTTTGACCTAATGGCACTGTTTCAGGAAAGCTCAGCAGAGGTGGACCTGGCTGGACAAAAAAATATCAAGAGCTCCAACTCCAAAAAGGTCATTAAAATAAAATCCTTTGGGTGCTTTGAAAGCCCTTTTAGCATTGCTAAAAGTTTGCCTTCAATGGAGCTGATGGTCACTGATGGTATTAGGTAGTTGTGCTTTGCTTCCCTGCATGCACCCCTTCCTTCCGTGTGCTTCTTGAAGGACCAACTTAAGAGTCTTAGGAAGAAGCAATGCCTTCGTTTGCCACCTTTGGGTCAAAACCAGGTAAGGGAAGCAACCTGGGACACGAGGTCATCAGAAGAACTATCTCACTCCAGTGGCCCACCACACCCATGCCAGCAGAAGGGGCATGCTGCAGACCCAGTCAGTTAAGGCAGAGGTCTCCAACCTTTTGGGCACCAGGGACCGGAGTGTGTGTGGTTTTGTGTGCTGCCTGCATCTCATGGATGGGTCTTTGTTTGTTTGTGAGGACCGGTTGCTGGCATGCCGCGGCCTTGTACTGGTCCATGGATTGAGGTTGGGGACCCGAGTTAAGGAATTCCAGCTGGTGGGATCCAGGAGAAGAGCCTTTTCTGGTGTGACTCCCACCTTCTGAAACATCATGGACCTGAGAGGGCATCTATACCCACCTTTTTGGACTTCTGAAGGTTCCTGAAGACCTGGCTCTGCTACCTGGCCTAGGGCCCCAATGGGGGTGCATCATTCTGGAGGTGGTTAACCGATTGACATAAGATCCCCACCTCTGTCTTGCTCTCTTCCTCCCCATCTTTGCTAAATTTTAAGGCAGTATTAATGTTAATATTTATTATGTTCAAGTTTTAATGTTTTATCTTGTTGCTTTTGCTGATTGTAAACTGCTTAGAGCAGGGGTCTTCAAACCTGTCCCTTTTATGACTTGTGGACTTCAACTCCCAGAATTCCTCAGCCAAAGAGCACGCTGGCTGAGGAATTCTGGGAGTTGAAGTCCACAAGTCATAAAAGGGACAAGTTTGAAGACCCCTGGCCTAGAGTGACGTCTAGGCCAGATGGGCGGTATATAAGTTTCATAAATGAATAAGTGGCTGTGGCTACCGGCGCCTCGGCATAGTCAGCTGATTCCATCGCTGACTATAGGGGGCGAAACTCTGGCTCCCTCGGATAGGGTACGCAATCTGGGTGTCCTCCTGGATCCACGGCTGACACTGGATGACCAGTTGGCGGCCGTGACCAGGGGGGCGTTCTATCAGGTACGCCTGATTCACCAGTTGCGACCTTT
>NW_015386220.1:380564-400655 GCF_001527695.2 Protobothrops mucrosquamatus | reverse complement strand
GGTGCGCTTCAAGATGCTGACCATCATCTTTAAAGCGCTCCATGGCATCGGACCTGGATATCTTCGAGACCGCCTCCTGCCGCAGATTACCCCCCATCGACCTGTACGCTCCCACAGAGTGGGTCTCCTCAGGGTACCGTCGGCCAGACAGTGCCGGCTGGCGACCCTAAGAGGGAGGGCCTTCTCTGTGGGAGCTCCCATCCTCTGGAATGAACTACCCCCAGAGATCAGGGTGATCCCTGATCTCCCTTCCTTCCGCCGCGCCCTTAAGACATGGTTATTCCAGCTTGCGGGACTGGCCTAGGGGAAAATTTTTAGAGGGGGTTTTGAAATAATTTTAAATTTCTTAGACCAATTATTAATATTTGCCTTTTAATTAAGTTTTAATCTGTAGTTTTGATATTTTGTATTTTTATCTGGTTGTTAGCCGCCCTGAGTCCGCAAGGAGAAGGGCGGGATATAAATATAAATAAATAAATAAATAAATAAGTACTCCTGGAAAAGCCCAAACAATGTTGGGACGCTTCCCATGAGACTGGCACAGCTGGTTTGGAACGTGAAAGCTTTAGCATTCCAAATGTTTTACACCTTTCCGTCCTTGAGCTACTCTCTCAACCACGTTCCTTGCCTGTGTGAGGCTGGAACAGTGGGAAGGTAGAAGACAGCCTTCTCTGGAGTTGCACAGCAACTCTATAAAAATCACACCAAGGAAGACGTAGCCAGGTGACCTTCTTCCCCAATCACCTGCCCTCCAGCATCCTCCACCCCTGTAATTCCCCATTGGCCTCCTTTGTATTTACGGCGGAAATCAAATGTGCATTTTCCTAGGAGGAAATCCTACCGAACACAGTACAACCGACATTCAAGCCTGCGTGCTTTGGACTGCGCTGTGACAGTGAAGCTCTTCTCGGTGTGAGTGGTAAGCCATCATCATCTCAGCAGTGTCAAAACAACTTTTAGCGTAAATACATATTACAGAGTCCTCCTCATGAGGGGGTGGGATCTCTTTATATTTTCTTTATTCTGTTCTGAAATATTTCACTGGGTAGAAGAGAATAACTGGCCGGGCTCACTGGGTATTTTTTACGTTGTTAATCAGTTGTGTGGGATTATATATGAGACATACAGATAGAGAAGTGGGATAGAGATAGAGAGATAAAGATAGATAAGTGATAGATAGAGATAGGAAATAGAGAGATAGAGGCAGAGACAGAGTGATAAGACAGCTAGATAACGTATAAGTAGAGATAGAAGATAGAAGATAGAAGACAGAAGACCGAGACAGACAGACAGACAGACAGACAGACAGACAGACAGACAGACAGACAGAGACAGACAGATAGATTTTGAGAGAGAGAGAGAGAGAGAGAGACAGAGAGACAGAGAGACAGAGAGAGAAGGCAAAAGATAGAGCTAGAGAGAGAGGTGATAGATGGATAGATAGATAGATAGATAGATAGATAGATAGATAGATAGATAGATAGATAGATAGATAGATAGATAGATAGATAGATAGATAGACAGACAGATAGATAGATATAGATTTTGAGAGAGAGAGAGAGAGAGAGAAGACAGAAGATAGAGCTAGAGAGAGAGGTGACAGACAGACAGACAGACAGACAGACAGACAGACAGACAGACAGACAGACAGATAGATAGATATGGATGGGGAAAGAGAGATGGAAGAAAATAGAAGATAGAAATATAAAGATAAGATGATAGATAAATAACTTTGAAATAGCAGAGTTTGAACCTGTCCTCCAGCAATTAACTATTTCCCCCACCCCAAGTCTGCTAATTTTGAGCATAACATTATAGCGCCCCTTAGAACACTTCGCCTTCTCTCTCTCCCCACCCCCCAGTGTCTTACTGTGAACTGATCTGGGCTGATCTGATTCGTCCAAGGGCAGCATTAACCAACTTTCTGTGTTGCAAAACCCGAATGCACGCCAGGTAAGACAGAAACGCCTGCCAGAGGACGCCCCTTGCACGCTCCCTGCATCCCTCCTGGCAGGGAAGGAGACGCACGAGAGAGAAAAAAAGCTCTCCATTTTGTTTTAGGGGGCCTAAAAATTCACACACACCCCCACGCCCAACGGTGCAGCCGATCATGACTTGCACGGATGAGAAATTAAGCCGAACTCTGCCAATTGTAAATCAATGACAGCGGCCATAATGAGCCAGTGGCTAAACCTTGCCCTGGACAGCCTCTGTCAGCTATTGTCACGGGAGGCCTCCCTCACCAACCAGGAAGGGGGGAGGTCGCCTCTCCACCCACCTACCCGAAGGACTTGAATTAATAGGCTATTCTGCCTGGAAAGATTCAGCTGGCTGCCTGCTTGCTCCCTCGATTAAATTCAGCGAAGAAGGACCAGCAAACCACTGCACAGGCTTATTCCCACCTCGAGCCAGCTGGGCTCCTCCGGGGAAATTCAAGCTGCTGCTGCTGCTATAGGGGAGAGGGGGAGTGGAAGGGGTCAGAGGGTTTTAAAGCAGAATCACAGAATCATGGAATTCTAGGGCTGGAAGGGAGCCTGGAGATCTTCTAGTCCAGGGGTGTCAAACTCAATTTCATTGAGGGCCACATCAGCATTGCGGTTGCCCTCAGGGGTCTGGGTGGGTGTAGCCAGGGTGGGTGTGGATGGAGTGGGTGTGGCCTACTGGGTGGGTGTGGCCAGCTCTACATCGTTCGCGTCAAGGGTGCCTGTGGGGGCCTGGGCAGGAGTGGGGCAGATCTGAGGGTCTCTGGCAGAAGGGGATGGGACCGGGGCAAGTGCCAAGGCATGGTCCACTGAAGGAGCCTCACTGTTCCTCTCAGGCCATGGAGGGGTAGGGGGCTTGTGGAGCTAAGACTGAATGTGTTTCAGCATAGATGGCCACCACAAAATTGTACATTGGCTCCCGGCCGGCCTGGGCCAGGGCCAAGGCAGCGAGGGCCGTTCCCTCACTGTTTCCAGGATGGCTTCGCGGGCCACATGAAACCACTTCACGGGCCGCATCCGGCCCCCGGGCCTTGTGTTTGACATGTCTGTTCTAGTCCAACCCCGTGCCATAGCAGGAGACCTTATTCCATTCTGGGCAAATATCGTCCAGTCTTTTCTTGCAAACTTCCAGAGATGGAGCAGCCCCAACTCCAGGAGGCAAGCTGTTCTCTTGATTAATTGTAGAGAGAGACACAAAAAGTGGCATTTTCTTCGTTTCCAAATGGCCCTGGGAAGTCCTGCCCGATAGGATTAAAACATTGAAAGGGTCTGCCCTTGGACATACAGCTAGTATGTCAAGTATTTGTTTGGAGATGGTTCAAAGTTACAACGGCATTATAAGAAGTGACTTAGGACCGTTTCTCACACTTGTGACCATTTGCAGCATCCCCATGATAAAAAATTCAGACGCTTGGTCTGGAAAGTGCAGGAACGCTGCGGTAAAACCAAAAGCGCCATCACGGTTTTATTTAGTGACCACTTCACCTAACGATTAAATTGCCAGTCCTAATTGGGGTCTCTAAGTGAGGACAACCTGTACCACCTTAGATGACAGGGACAGAAGACAAGCATGCTCAACAGAGGTCAAAGGAACCAGGTTAAATTCCTCTGCTTTTGTGAAAAATTAATAGTGGAGAAGGGGGGGGAACCTCACAAACTGGATCAGAAATAATTCTGTCATAATGCAATGGCAATAGCACTTAGACTTATATACCGCTTCACAGAGTCAGCATATTTGCCCCCAACAATCTGGGTCCTCATTTTACCGACCATGGAAGGATGGAAGGCTGAATCAACCTTGAGCCAGTCAGTATCAAACTCCTGGCAGGGGGCAGAGTTAGCCTGCTATACTGCATTCTAGGCACTGGGAAAGAAGGAAAGGAAGGAAGGAAGGAAGGAAGGAAGGAAGGAAGGAAGGAAGGAAGGAAGGAAGGAAGGAAGGAAGGAAGGAAGGGCAATAGCAATAGCACTTAAACTTATATACCGCTTCACAGGGCTTCTATCCCTCTGTTAATGCAGCCTAGCAAATTTACCCAAGCAAATTTGGAAAAGGGGTTAGCAGGAAGGAAGAAAATGCAACGGAAGTTTAATTAGGAGGAGAAAGATGTTAAGCAGTTGGTGGAAAGAAGCCTGGCTGAAAGAAAGATGTGCAGGTCACGCTATGTCCACAACAGCAGCCAATAATCAATCACTAAACAGCGCAGTCATTTAGCAGCTTAATGTTCAGTGCATTTTACAAGGCTACCTGCATTCATCTCAAACATGAAAAAGCTAATTGCAAACAGGATGCGCCCAAATAAACACATTGCTTCCTCTGAAACAAGAACGTTCTTCAAACTGTCATATAAATCATACCCAGACCTCATTTATCTTTTAGACTGGGCCTCGGTTCCACAAATATATTATATATATGTTTTTCAAAAAGGGAACCAAGAGACAATGAAGATGCAAAAGATATTCCAGTTTAGCTGTTATACATTTGGGGATATCCTTGGCTGAATGAATTGATTGGTTTACCCTATTCATATACTATTGGTAAAGGGACAGGCTCTCCTGTCCCGATAAAAATCCAAAATAAAACACAACGCCGTAAAAGTTAAAGGCGGCGGGGTGGGGGGGAAATGCATCCATCAAAAGGACAATCATGGAACAAGAAACAGATCTTAAAGCAGAAAAGCCCAGAAAAACTTATTTATTTATTTTACAAAATTTATATGCCGCCCTTCTCCCCATGGGACTCAGGGCGGCTCACAGCATGTTAAAACAATATACAGAATTACCCCTTCTAAAAACCAATTAAAATCCAAATATTAGTGGCTGTGACTATTTAAAATCATTAAAAATTATCCCTATTTAAAATTCACCCTAGGTCAGGCCCGCTTGTTGNTGTTGAAAAAGCCATGTCTTGAGGGCGCGGCGGAAGGTTAGGAGATCCGGAATCGTCCGGATCTCGGGGGGTAGTTCGTTCCAGAGGGTGGGGGCACCCACAGAGAAGGCCCTCCCCCTGGGGGTCGCCAGCCGACATTGCTTGGCCGACGGCACCCTGAGGAGACCCACTCTGTGGGAGCGTACCGGTCTGTGGGAGGAAATCTGCGGCAGAACAGAAAAAGGTCTTCTTCACCTGATCTTAAAAACTACAAATCTGGAAACCAGCACTCAGAACTGGGATCCTAATAGTGAGCATCGCAGTTATTAAGGCTTCCCAAGTGGTTTAAATCATGGGGGTCCAAAGAGAGAATCGGCAGTTGCAATTTCCTTGGTTCTGCTAGTTCTTGAAGATGAGGCTCTAGAGCAGAGGTCCCCAACCTTTTGGGCACCAGGGACCGGTTCAGTGGAGAGAGGTTTTTCCATGGACCAGAGAGTGCGTGGTTTTGTGTGCTGCCTGCATCCCAAGGATGGGGCTTTGCTTTTTTATGTGGACCAGTTGCTGGCATGCCACGGCCCGGTACCTGTCCACAGACTGGGGGTTGGGGACCCCTGCTCTAGAGCAGGGCTTTTCAACCAGTGGTACGGGTACCACCTGTGGTACATTGGCACCTGGCAGGTGGTAGGTGACCATCCTGGAAAAGTGGTAATGGGGGAGGGGAATGAGCTAAACCGGTGGCAGCACCGCACAAGCCTGCGCGAGAGACGGCTGGAGGTGCAGGGCTGTCAGGGCTCAGCGGAAGCGGAAGCGCCAGGATCAGTGCCAGGATCCAGCTGGAGCTCAGTGCTGATCCTGGCGCTTCTGCTGAGCCCTGAAGAAGTGCCGATCAGCTGGAATGTTGCAGCCTCTCCAGGGTCTTGTGATTTACATTCAGATGCTTGGCAACTGATTCATATTTATGACGGTCACAGTGTCCCAGGGTCATGTGAAGTGACCAAAACCTGCTGCAACCACCCAGCAGACAGGGGGAATAAAAACCAAACACCCCCCCACCCCCACTGCCAATCCTCAACAGAAATGCTCACAACAATGAAAACCTCAGACAGGAGGAAGAGCGCGGCCAGGCGGGCAGGCAAGTGTCTTGCTCGGCTGTGGCTTGGGGGGCACTTTTTTCAGTGCCATTGTAACTTTAAACAGTTACTAAGCGAACTGTTGTAAGTTGAGGACTACCTGTACTTTACCACTTTTTTCCTTTTCTTTTTTGGTCATCAAGTTTTTGACACCTTGCTAGGCGACTGGTGGTACCCGGATATTACCATATCCTAAAAGTGGTACAATGGGTGAAAAGGTTGAAAAGCCCTGATCTAGAGGGAATTGAACCTGTCTGATCTGACTGGACAAGTGAATGAATATGGGAGAAGATGTATTTCTTTACAAGTAGACCTTGACGTACCATCATTCGTTTGGTGGCCATTCGAAGTGACAATAGCACTGAAAAATTGGTTTATGACCATTTTTTCACACTTATGACCGTTGCAACGTCCCCATGGTCACGTGATCAAAATTCAAACACTTGGCAACTGGCTCATATTTATGATGTTTGCAGTGTCCGGGGGGTCATTTTGCGTCCTTCTGACAAGCAAAGTCAAATGGGAGAAGCTGGATTCATTTAACAACCGTGTCACTAACTTAACAAACTGCAGTGGTTCACTTAACAAATGGGGCAAGAAAAGTCGTAAAATGGGCCACTAAGCATCGCTTAGCAACGGAAATTTTGGGGCTCAGTCTCCTTCTAAAAATAAAGGCTTCCCATCTTCCAATTTTGTCTAGACAGCTTAGACAAGACTGTTCCAATCAGGAAATCCTTTCCCAAAACATACATAAAAAGCAGCCTAATCATTACATATCAACCAGATTTGCAATCTTATATATATTTCCTTGGGGCAAACCCCCTTGAACTCTCAGCTGGCTTGCATCCATGCATTGAACTGCCCTGTCAATCAAGGAAGCGACTCCCTGATTAAACTTTGAAACCCTTGAGTCAAGAGATAAATAGTTTAAATCAGACTCTGGATAGAATTAGGCCCCTTCGCTGCCCCCTCCCCATCCATTTCATTTAGCAAGCTGCATTATCCTCTGCCATAAAGCGGTGGAGAGGGGCGGAGCAGAAAAAGTTTTATATGAGATTCAGGAATAAACTCCATGTTTTCAGGATTGGATCACTGTTTTTCCTCTACTCCCTCCGGACTAGAAGAGACGGTATATTCTTCGGAGCATCACGGTTTGGGACTGCAAACAGCTGCACCCTAATTACATGTAAAGTGTACCAAAACATTTCCTTTTATCACAGACTGTAAATCTGTTAGCATCTGTCTCTCCTTTGTTTCTTCCACAAGATACAAGCTTGTTTCTACATTTTTCTCACCTGTAGCGGTGATTAAAATTCATTATAAATGAAAGGAGTGAACACTAAAACAAGTTCCTCTGTGTACAGTTCTAAGCTCAAATTAGAAACAGCTGTTTGCTAATTCATGCAGTGATGTTTTGCCGTGCTCTGTGAATCAATAATAGCTCAGCCAATTCCTATGGAATTTTTTAGAATTATCGGTGTGTGTTTATACATACATACATACATATATATGTAGGTATGTATCAGTGGGTTGCACACACAGGTCTCTGGTGTGCTTGGGCACAATGAACGGAAGCCTAGTTGCTAACCTTATCAGCATAGCACGGAAAATGATGTGCTGTTCTGGATTATCATGAAGAAACTACCTTTTTTTAAAAAACAACAACACTCTGTACACATGTTGTCCCTACTAGGTAGACCAGACTAGGAAATTAACCCTACGGGAAGGCCAAAACTACTTGTATCGAGTTTGGCTATAATAACTGAATCTTTTCAAGTTTGATTGTGTTGGCCTTCTCCAACTCCTCCTCATACTTCAGTTGAATTAGGGAGGTGTCTGGTCAATCTATTTCTGAGTGTGACCCGGCCATTCTGGACTTAAACATTACTTTAGCCCAGGGGTCTTCAAACTTGGCCCTTTTATGACTTTGGGACTTCAACTCTTCAATGCTGGCTGAGGAATTCTGGGAGTTGAAGTCTACAAGTCACGAAAGGGCCAAGTTTGAAGACCCCTGCTTTAGCCCCTTTTCTGTCTCCATAAAGGCCATCTTCTTCACTGTCTACCATACGTTTGAATGTGTGTCAGAGAAAGAGACAGGTAGACAGGAACTGGAGAAGGAAGGGGAGACAGAAAGAGGAGAGAGGGTTGAGGGAGAAGGAGAGAGAGAAGGAAAAAGGAGAAAGGCAGCACCTCGTTAACTTTAGCTGATTTCCCAAAAGTTAACCAAAGTCAGAAGCATGTAGCATTTATGAAAATCCTGGGAGTTGAAATCCACACATCTTACCTTACAGAGATTGAAAAGCACTTCTCTGGGCATGTTGATCCCAGAAAGAAGTTAGAGCCTCCTATGAATACCTCTGCTAAGGATTGCACGTCCTTATTGTTTCTGAACTTAGAAATAGGTTCATTTACATCAAAGATGGGGGTTGTGGCTCTCCCATGAAAGGAGGCTGGTCTGGGGCTGCCACAAAGAAGAGGGAGTCAAGCTGTTCTCCAAAGCGCCTGAAGGCAGGACAAGAAGCAACAGATGGAAACTCATCAAGGAGAGAACCAACCTAGAACTAAGGAGAATTTTCCTGACAGTGAGAACAATTAATCGGTGGAATGACTTACTTCCAGAAGTTGTGGACGCTTCATCACTGGAGGTTTTTAAGAAGAGATTGGACAACCATTTCTCTGGAATGGTGCAGGGTCTCCTGTTTGGGTTGGGGGTTGGATTGGAAGCCTTCCAAGATCCCTTCCAACTCTGTTATTGTGGGAAACAGACCACTCACAAAACACCCACTTCTTTGTTCTAAGTCCCTCTTAAATTGTGTCTTTAAAAACCTGCATTTTCCTGTTGTAAAATAACAACTGAGAAAGGGCTAAGATCAGGCAATTGAGCATGGTGACTCTTACTAGCCCCAGGATATCCCCCAAGAGGCACTCAACCCCTCTAGGAATCTCCATCCTTTTGTCTTTTTTCCACCAAAGAGGTGAACACACTTTCAAACAAAGCCCTGGGTTACAGGTGTCCTCCATTTTTGTTTCCTATTTCCATAGGCTTTTTATTGCAGATGGAATCTGCCCGAGGCTCACAGATAACTGTGGAAAGAAAATGAAGATGGAAGATGGTAGTTTGTTTCACAATATGCCAGGAGGAGGAGGAGGAGGAGGAGGAGGAGGAGGAGGAGGAGGAATTATAAATAAAAGTAGGCCAGAAGCTTGGCTAAAAAAAGATGCCTGTAGGGTTGTTGGTGCTGGTGGCCATCAAAATATTGTGCTAGGTGGTGCAATAAAGTAAGTTCTTGCATTCCTAATTTTCAGTCCATTTAAAAAAATGCAACTGTGGCTACACAACCCATTTTGCATGTATGAAATCTAGTTTGAATCAAAATATCAACTCTTTTGGACTGATAACCCTGGAGAGGGTAACTTTATGTGGGTGGAACCCCAATTTCTTTCTCATCAACCCCGAACAGAAAAACAGGTAATAAAAAGGGATGATGAAGGAAGGGATGTTGTGTTCCAGAAATACATAAAAAGGATCCTTCAGGAGAAGTCCAGACTTAGAAAGGATAAGTGCTCTTTTTTTTTCCTCCAAGAGAACTGTCACTTTTAATGAGAAACTATCTGGGAAGAAAAAGCAAACCCAAAATCTCTGACGCTTACTTAAGATTCATTTTCTTCTTAAAAACTGAACCAGCTTCATACAAGGTGCGTGATTTAGGGGGCCTTTCATGTTTAACAATGATGACCCAGCTCCACCAATCTGACTGCACACCGCACAACAAAACACTTTGCAAAAGAGACAACTTCCTTTCTTTGAAGAGATCTCTCTAGCTTCTGTGATGGAGTGAACCAATAATAAATTGCAAGAGTTCCCTGACAAGCTATTTGTTTGCCCCTCTTTTCTCTTTTCAAAGATGGAGCGCCAGTGACAAGTGCAATCTTTCTTGAGATGATGTTATATCCTTGTTATAATACAGCCGAAATCGGTGTCACAATTCCCAGCTGAATCCCCGCTTATTCATAGCTCTTTCCTGGCTTGGAAGTGAGACAGGAGTTTTGAGTCCTCCTCGAAAATCTGTCAGTCATAGCGAGGTAACAAGATAATAAATCAGGAGACAACGTTAATTGCCTAAACAGATACTCATGGACGACAGAAGCAAGTCTTTTCGATGGTGGAATTCCTAGAGTTTTATTCACAGGGTTCGTCGCGCTCTCAGACAGATGTTTTTAGAGTGGACTGGGCATTTTTAGCCACCTATCGAGTCCTTCCCAAGGACGTAGGATCGGCAGATGTGGAGGCTGATGTCTTTTGCACGTTATAAACTCAGTGATTCAACAAACATACTTAGGAAATACTTGAACGCCGTTCACGATTTTGCCTTTTTTGTGCGCTTCTTCTCATTAGCTGATGTTGATCATGAGGGCTCCTTGGTGCTCTCTGAGCTTGGTGGTTTTCTTGCAGACATTTCTTTACCCAAACTAGGTAACATCATCAGTACTAGAAGGGAGAAGGAGGAGGAGGAGGGGGGAGGAACAGGAGGGGGAGGAGGAGGAGACTGTGCGGTCCTTGGTGCTCTGAGTTGGTTGTTTTCTTGCAGACGTTTCATTACCCAAACTAGGTAATATCATCAGTGCTAGAAGGGAGGAGGAGGGGGAGGCAGGAGCAAGAGGAGACTGTGGGGTCCTTGATGCTCTCTAAGCCTGGTTGTTTCCTTGCAGACGTTTCATTACCCAAACTAGGTAATATCATCAGTGCTAGGAGGAGGAAGAGGAGGAGGAGGGATAGGAGGAGGAAGAGGGGGAGGGGAGGGGAGGGGAGGGGGGGGGAGGGGGGATCAGGAGGAGCCTGAGTGGTCCTTGATGCTCTCTGAGCTGGGTTGTTTTCTTGCAGACGTTTCCTTACCCAAACTAGGTAACATCATCAGTATTAGTAAGAAGTGCGGTTTGCTGTTGGCTTATATTCTAGTGCAGTGATGGCGAACCTTTTAGAGACTGAGTGCCCAAACTACAATCCAAAACCCACTTATTTATTGCAAAGTGCCAGGGCTGCATCAGCATTGTGGAGCCCTCGGGGGGGGGCGTGGCTGCAGTGGTCATGGCAGACTGGGTGAGCGTGGCCGGGGCCAGGGTAGTGGGGGCCAGTCCCTCGCCATCTCCGGGGCATCCCCGGATGGCCAACGCCGCTTGCTTGCTCAATTCCTGCCCTGTCGCTTCCAAATGCCACATGCTTGCTACTCTGGCGAACTCTGCTGGGGCAATAGTGTGCGTGCCCACAGAAAGGGCTCTGAGTGCCGCCTCTGGCACGCGTGCCACAGGTTCGCCATCACTGTTCTAGTGGCTTGACCTGGGGTTTTTGTATTGGGCTGTTTGGCTTCTTCTAAACAAAGAACCTCTAAACACCACCACCAGAATATAAACTGGGAATAAATCCCATTCCTTACTAGCACTGATGATGTTACCTAGTCTGGGTAATGAAACGTCTGCAAGAAAACAAGCAAGCTCAGAGAGCACCCAGGACCCCTTCATTTCAACTCTGAGCTACAAATGTTCCCCTTTATTGATGTTGATCATGGATCAAAGTTGTTATTGCACTTTTCTAACACATCCCAAAGAGCTAGAAAGTGTGTGTTGGGGGGGGGAGAAAGTCAGAACGGGGACAATAGTCCCACTATTTTACCATAGGGGACGTTGCTTTCCACAATATACGTTTTCTTCTCAAAATGATGCTCCAGGAATGTAATTGTGTATCTTCTACAAGTTAATTCGCTCTCATTTAGTGCATCTAATGGATTAGTGCAATCATGGCTAAGCTCTCTGGATAGAGGTGGGAAAGGGGAAGAGAAGCCGAATTTTCATAAGCATTTCTGCACTTCAAGATGATTGCAAAGGATCTACTTAGTGGTCTATTCCTGGGAAACTACACTTAAGCCATCTGGCTAGCAAGCAGCTTCCATTTAAAGCATCTCCTCCACAATTATAAAGAGAATAAAAGGTGCCCATTGAAATCCCGCCTTATAAAAATACATTAAAAAGGTAGATTGGAAGGAGGGGGGGGAACTGAAATGAGAGCTCCGAAAAGCTTTTGTGCAGGAAATGGGAGGGGAAAGAATAATCTGCACAAAAGGAGTCACAAAACTTCCTCGCTCCTCCTCTCTGTGTAAGTGCATCGCCTGATTACATTTGGTGAAAGTACACCTTGATGTTAAAAAAAAAAAAAAAAGCTGCAAAAAAGCAACTTAAAAGCATAATTTTCTTTACAGGCATTTCACTTCAACATTCTTCCTAAGGGGATCAAAGCAGAAAATTAAAAACAACCTACAACACACGTTTTCAGCGTATGGCTGGGCTAACTTGCCACAGCTGTTAAGAGAATCACGGCAGCTGTTAAGTTAGTAACCCGGTCATTAAGCGAATCTGGCTTCCGCGTTGACGTTGCTGGTCAGAAAGTTGCAAAAGGGGATCACCTGACCCCGGGACACTGCAACCGTCATAGGTACAAGTCAATTGCCAAGCGGCTGAATTTTGATCACATGACCGTGGGGATGCTGCAACGGTCATACGTGTAAAAAATGGTCATTAAGTCACTTTTCCCAGTGCTTTGTAACTGTTTGAGCAGTCACTAAATGAACTGTTGTAAGTCAAAGGCTACCTTTATGTGGTTTCAGAGTCCCCACCTATGGTCTTACACCAGGGGTCTTCAAACTTTTTCTCTTTGAAGATGTTTTGCTTCTCATCCAAGAAGCTTCTTCAGCTCTGACTGGATGGTGGGAAATGGAAGGATTTATACTCCTTGCAGACAGCTGGTCATTTGCATCTTTTTATAGAGTCATTGAGGCCACTTGGAGGTTTGTCTGTGTCCTCAGGGTCACCTGAGTAGGTGTGCAAATGCGTGTGGAGCCTTCTTGGAACTGCTGAAAGGACTGTGTTGTAGACAGGAGATAGATGATGTTGTATCTCTCTGACACAGACAAACCTCCAAGTGGCCTCAACGACTCTCCAAAAGAATGCAAATGACCAGCTGTCTGCAAGGAGTATAAATCCTCCCATTCCCCACCATCCAGTCAGAGCTGAAGAAGCTTCTTGGATGAGAAGCAAAACATCTTCAAAGAGAAAAAAGAAAGTCCAATTGCCTTGTGAAAAAGCACCTTTGGGACAACCATGACCTGGAAGACCAAGAATTTCCATAGACATTTATCCATGTAAGTGATGGTCTCACCCTAGTCTACATTACTCAAACCCTACCTTAGCTATCGTGCCCAGTTGTAGGCATCATAAGAAGAAGAATTGAGGAAAAAAATGGTCCAGAAAAGAGGGACACAAATGATCTGAGAAGTGGACACAATAGTCTGTCA
Source organism: Protobothrops mucrosquamatus (assembly GCF_001527695.2). NCBI lineage: Eukaryota > Metazoa > Chordata > Lepidosauria > Squamata > Viperidae > Protobothrops > Protobothrops mucrosquamatus. The sequence goes on along the minus strand of NW_015386220.1, from coordinate 387,334 downwards.
AAGCAGCTCAAAGGCCTTGAAAGGTTTAGCTTGGTGAAGACAGGATGAATACAACAGCGCTCTTCAAGGTCCTGATGGGAGATCCCACTGATGACAAGAACTGGTTTTTCTACCATTCTAGATTTCAGGACACAACATTGTGGGATTAAGCTGCAGGATAGTGAAGAGTTTGGTCGAATCCTGGGAAAATAAACTGAGAGCCGGAGATGACCGTGAGGATGATAGCGGAGGTGGTACCTTCTGCTTTGAGCCAAGATGTCTTCTCTACCCACCGCTACACATCACAGCCTCCTCCACCATCCTTCCCCTTGGAGCAAATTACAATTAGCTGCTGTAATCAGTCCTTAATGGTTTAATTCTCCCGAGTCACAGCCAAGTAAAGGAAAATCACACCAGAGAAATATTGAGGACAATGTCAGCTTATCGCAAAACAAAGGCCCTCGCTTAATAGCAATCCTTTAAAATCCCCGTCAAGGTTGAACTCGTAGGTGGAGGAAATGGGGCAGCTGCCATCCCAGCACTGTACTTAGGCATGTCGCAAGGAATACCGTTATTCTTCTGACTGATAATCCGAAATATTTACAGGGTTTCATTTTTTTTTTTTTTAAAAAAATGGCATTAAGGGAGCTTTTTCAAAAACAGCTGCCAGCTCCATAGCATCTCACATACTTTCTGTCATCCATCACAGCCCCACCTGGGTGCTCAGCTTCTTTTTTTTTTTAAACGTCGTCTTCTACATTAGCCTGCCCCACTTGGAGGCCTTCCACAAATGTCAGGACTACAACTCCCAGAAGACTCTGCGGTGCTCAGGGTTGACTCCTGGCAACTGCCTGGACTAGTCCCTGCAGTTTACTTGGCACCATTTTGGAAGTGATTCGTCACTGCCTTCTTCCTAGGGCTGAGACAGTGTGACTGCTTAAGGTCACCCTTTGCTTCGTGCTTAAGGCACGACTAGAACTCCCAGCCTCCTGGCGATTGGTCCAAAGTCGCTCAACTGCCTTTCATGCCTAAGGTGAAATTGGAATTCGCCGTCTCCTGGTGATTGGCCCAAAGTCAGCCAACTGGCTTTCATGCCTAAGGTGGAGCTAGAATTCACCGTCTCCTGGTGATTGGCCCAAAGTCACCCAACTGGCTTTCATGCCTAAGATGGAGCTAGAATTCACCGTCTCCTGGTGATTGGCCCAAAGTCACCCAACTGGCTTTCATGCCTAAGATAGAGCTAGAATTCACCGTCTCCTGGTGATTGGCCCAAAGTCACCCAACTGGCTTTCATGCCTAAGGTGGAGCTAGAATTCACCGTCTCCTGGTGATTGGCCTAAAGTCACCCAACTGGCTTTCATGCCTAAGATAGAACTAGAATTCACCCTCTCCTGGTGATTGGCCCAAAGTCACCCAACTGGCTTTCATGCCTAAGATGGAGCTAGAATTCACCGTCTCCTGGTGATTGGCCTAAAGTCACCCAACTGGCTTTCATGCCTAAGATGGAACTAGAAATCACAGTCTCCCAGTTTCTAGGCTGGTGCCTTCATCAGTAGACCAAACTGGCTCTCTTTGGATATAAATTTAATTTAATTAATTCATTATTATATTTCTATCCATCCCAAAGCTGCATAAAGCTATATATTACCCTGGAACGGGCAGGTAACATCTTATTTATAATTCATGGTATGTCTGCACACTCACCGGCCTGTCCAATATCACTTCCAGTACAATCACTAAAAAGATAATAAACACAAACATTCACACTGTAATATTACTTACGCTCACATACACACCAGACGTTTTCCTGGGGCTTGGTACGTCTTTAACAGCAGGGTTGTTGGTTTGTTTATTTGTGTGTTATCAGGGAAAATAGTGACAAATGCCCTGGGCCATATAACTCCAAAGAATGGCACCGTATTGCAAATGATCAAATAGATTAATACTCTCCTTCTGAGGTAGTGAAATTAAACCATCAGCTAAAATGTAATCCCCAAAGTTTTGGATTTGGGATCTTCTTTTATTAACCTCAGTGGTCAATTAATTAGAATACTAAAATCATAGGGCTGGAAGGGACCTTAGAGGTCTTCTAGTCCAACCTCTTGCCACGGCAGGTAACCTTATTCTGTCCAGGACACATGGCTGTCCAATCTTTCCTTAAAAACCTCCAATGATGGAGCACCCACAACTTCTTCTGAAGGCCAGCTGTTTCCTTGATGAATCATTCTCACTGTCGGGAAATTCCTCCTTAATTCCAGGTTGAATCTCTCTCTAAGGCTAGCAGCTTCCACCCATTGCTTCTCGTCCTGCCCTTATAGAAAAAAATAAAAATAAAAATAAAGACGACCCTAAAAAGGGCAGCAAAAGAAGATCTGAGAACTAAAATGCCCTTGGAGTCTCACAGCCTTAAAAAGCGAAAGGCTTTTCATCCTAAAAGTCTGTCCTGGAACCACAAAGCACTTTGTGAGAATCCAAGAATTGAGAAACCCTCCAGAACCAGGATGTTCCTGCCTGTTAATCCTAGAGATATGAATTTGGGTCAGCTTGTGCAAAACCACCAACCCAACGGAAATCTCAAACAGCTCTCAGAAACCAAAGCAGGCAAGGGAAATGGTTTTTTTAGGTTCTTTATGGATGGAGTCTAGCAGCTGGGTGAAATAATGACTGCACTAACCCAGAAGAAAGAGGCAAGACAAAGGCGTACTCTATTTGATGCTACACATTCTAACGGCTTCCAGATTGGTTTATGCTCAAAATTGGAGGAATAAGGGAATTCCAACGGAAGAAGAAATCCTGTATAAAATTTTATCATGTGCAGAGATGGACAGGCTTACAATGGCTATGAAAGATAAGACAGAACTGGAATATTTTGAAATCTGGGACAAATTTTACCGCTGGTATGCATCAAGGAGAACCGCTCAGATCTTAAGCTAATGATAGTATTGAAACATACATATAATTGTACATATAATTGTATATATAATTGTATTGTGTAGAAGAATGAGGTTTATATAGAGGTTAAGGATGATGTATTAAGTTTTTGTATCACGAGAAACAAATTGTTAGGAATATTTACTCTGGAATGCCACGTATGTCCATTTTTGTTTTAATTGTATTATAAATAAAAAACTTTAAAAAAAAAAAAAAAGAAAGAGGCAAGAAGAAGGGAAGGTTTAGAAAGAAACCTAACTGGCAGTATCATTAAACCTCATCAAAACCGCATTAGAGAACACCTGATAATAAACTCCAAGCATTAATGAGTCTTTTAGGCCGTGCCTCGTTAATCTAGATGTTGTCATACGAATACACGCAAATTGAAATTTCCTATTCACGTCGACCATCTTCAGGAAATGGATCTTTCTGAGGATGTTCTCGGGCCATTCTCAAAGCAATAAATGCTTGCTTGCTTTTGTATTGGTGCCCCAGAGGAGCAAGATTGGCCAGCTGACCCAGGAAGGATGGAGAAAATGCAAATTTAAAGCTCTGTATGGTATCCTAGTTTTTGACCCAGCCGTTCCTGGTGCCTCTCTTCTTTTTCAGCAACATTTTTGATTGTGGAGTCCCTGGTGCTCTCCAAGCTTCGTGGTTTCTTTGAAGGATTTCACTGCACTACCCTGATGATGTTACCTAGATGGGTAATGAAAAGTCTGCAGGAAATCCACCAAGCTCAGAGGACACAAAGCACCCTCCTCCTCTCCACACACACACACCCCTTCTAGCACTGATGATGTTACCTAGTTGGGTCATGAAATGTCTGCAAGGAAGCCATCAAGCTCAGAGAGCACAAAGGACCTCGCAATAATCCTCCTCCTCCTCCTCCTCCTCCTCCTCCTCTCCACAATCCCCCTCCCTTCTAGCACTGATGATGTTTCCTAATTGAGTAATGAAATGTCTGCAGGAAAACCATCAAGCTTAGAAAGCACCAAGCACCCTTCTCCTCCTCTGCCCTACTAGAACTGCCCTACTAGAACTGATGATGTTCCCTAGTTGGGTCATGAAATGTCTGCAAGAAAACTACCAAGCTCAGAGAGCACCAAGGACCTCACAGTTCAAACCTGAGCTATATAAATTCTTTTCTATTGAAGTGTTTTACTAATATCTATGCTTGTACAAAAATTAACCAATTCGTAGGCAGGGCATACACTTCAGACATGCATTAAGCAGTTCATCTATCCAAATAAAAATCCCCCTTATGGGATTAGATGGGAAGCTCCTATATCAGAGGGGGGGAAATCACATATCAATGCCTCCGCTCACTTCCTCTTTCTGAAATCAAGTATTGAACTATGTAGAAAGACCAATATTTGTGGTGGGCCCCACCAGCATCCCTGCAAATCCCGCCGCTCAGGATCGAAATGTTTAAATCAAAGACTCTTTTTCTTAAGATTGTGTGGCAGCTGCCGAACACAATTCCCGTCCTAGAGAATACACAACAGCCATCTCACATCCGAAGTATGAAAGCTAACTGTGTTTGAGCTGCTTTGAGGATGCTTGCATTTGATTGCATGTTCGGAATCAAGACAGAAGCATTGTCACCGAAAGGGGGGCGGGATACATCTAAGACAGCAAATGAAATAAGTTCACCAACCTAAAGTAAAATATTAGAAGCAATGGGTGGAAGCTCATGAGAGGGAGATTCAACTTGGAACTAAGGAGGAATTTCCTGACAGTGAGAACAATTAATCAGTGGGACAGTTTGCTTTCAGAAATTGGGGGTGCTCCATCGCTGGAGGTTTTCAGGAAGAGAATAGACAGCCATTTGTCTGGGATGGTATAAAGTCTCCTGGCTTGGGAAGGGGTATGGACTAGAAGACCCCCAAGGTCCCTTCCAGCCCTATGATTCTATGATTACCCCCATCTGGAGACTAAAAGACCGTTTTAATGTGGAGTAGCAGCCTCGTTTCCCTAAAATGTTGCCTTTACAAAACAGTCATTCCTGGGTTTTTTTCCTAGACAAAACCCACCATTATTTGTGCCTGTTCTCTTTGATGATAATTGCAACTCACCTGACACTTGTGTTGGAAAGTAATTTTACCAACAAGGACACTGATAAATATTCAACAGCATCGGATTAAATCATTCTGTTTAACTTGAAGCGACTTGCCATGAAAAGCGTTTCAAAATATTTGCACAGAGAGAAATAAGAGGAGGTGAGAAAAAGGGTGGATAGGAGAAAGGAAAGTCCTCTACAGGTAGTCCTTGACTTACGGCCACAGCTGGGCTCAAAATTTCTGCTACAAAGGGAGACAGTTGTTAAGCGAGTTATGCCTCATTTTATGACCTTTGTTGTTAGGTGAATCACTGCAGATGTGAATCTGGATTCCCCACTGACTTTGCTTGGCAGAAGATCGCGAAAGGGGATCAGGTATCCCCGGGACACTGCGACCGTCATAAATATGAACCAGTTGCCAAGCATTTTAATTTTGATCACATGACCACGGGGATGGCTGCAACGGTCTTAAGTGTGGAAAACGGTCATAAGTCACTTTTTTCCATGCGGTTGTAACTTCAAACGGTCACTAAATGTTGCAATTTGAGGACTACCTGGACTGTAGAACGGAGCATACCTTGGTTTTGATCGGGGATCGTCCGTGCGTCTGCATGTACGGGTGACGACTGTTTTCAGGTTTTGTGGGGAAATGCCAGAGATGGAAAAATTCTGATCCCCCATTACAAAATAATTACATGACAATTACAGGCGCATTAAGTTGTCTACCCCCCCCCCGAGAACGGCTTCCGCACCCAACCGCTAACTGAGGCAGCCCCAGAATATCTCAGCTTATTAAGGAGAACTCCAGCGTTGAGCAAAAACTCCAACTGAAACAGATGTCGATTTTCATCGTCCTCTGATTTCTAATTAAGGAAGGACGGAGCCCCTTTCTCCCCAGTCCCAATTATGCTTGGGCATTAACCCTGCAAACAAACAAAAAACTCCCCCCCCCACCACTGATTGAGTTACTTCCTAGCAGAGGGACCAAGATGGTGATGCTGTGGGCTGGACGTTTTCACTAATAAAATCCAAACTTTTCGTAAGGAAGCCTCTTTTTTTTTTGGGAACGCTAAATAATCCACTGTAAATGCAAGCGTTTCTCTGGAATTGTTCCGGGAACGTCTTCACTTTCTTAGCTTAACTAATGCCATGTTCCAGTTCAGATCCAGATGTACAGATACAGTATAGTATAGGGAACCAAATGTACAGGTATAGTATAGGGGGTGCCTTGCTCAATAGTAGTAACTGTGAGAGGGATCTCGGAGTCCTAGTGGACAATCACTTAAATATGAGCCAGCAGTGTGCTGCAGCTGCCAAAAAAGCCAACACGGTGCTGGGCTGCATTAACAGAGGGATAGAATCAAGATCACGTGAAGTATTAATACCACTTTACAATGCCTTGGTAAGGCCACACTGGGAATACCGCATCCAGTTTTGGTCACCACGATGTAAAAAAGATGCTGAGACTCTAGAAAGAGTACAGAGAAGAGCAACAAAGATGATTAGGGGACTGGAGGCTAAAGCATATAAGGAACGTTTGCTGGAATTGGGTATGTCTAGTTTAATGAAGAGAAGGACGAGTGGGGACATGATAGCCATGTTCCAATATCTCAGGGGCTGCCCCAAAGAAGAAGGAGTCAAGCTATTCTCCAAAGCGCCTGAAGGCAGGACAAGAAGCAACGGGTGGAAACTAATCAAGCAGAGAAGCAACCCAGAACTAAGGAGAAACTTCCTGACAGTGAGAACAATTAACCAGTGGAACAACCTGCCTCCAGAAGCTGTGAATGCTCCAACACTGGAA
>NW_015386220.1:364215-379424 GCF_001527695.2 Protobothrops mucrosquamatus | reverse complement strand
GAGGTCGTTCTTGACTTATTTGTTTAGTGACTGTTCAAAGTTACAATGGCATTAAAAAAAGCGACTTATAACCAATCCTCATATTTATGACCATCACAGCACGGTCACGTGATCAATCAGCATGCATTTACAATGGTTGCAGCCTCCCAGAGTCCCACGTTCTCCATTTGAGACCTTCCTAGCCAGCTTCTGACAAGCAAAGCCACTTAACCACCTTGCTTATCAATGGAAATTCTGGTCCATCATACGTCGAGGACTACCGTCAATGAGAACAGCTAAGATTTCCAAGTATGCTGAAACCTTATGATATTCTAGTGTTCTCACCCAGGACCGCCGAAGCCACTTAAGCAACGAAGCTCAGTTACGTAGTCATCTAATCACACCACAATGGAAGGTGTGTCTCAACCACAAACCTGGTTATTGAGACTGTTCCTCCACGGTGCAGCACGGCTGCTGTTAATAGGTCGGACTGCAAGGATCGCAATTAGGCAGACCTGGAATTGCAACGACGTATAATTTTCAAAGATTATAAGTTAAATTAGCGAGCTAGCGAGAGGAAGAATGGCTTTAGACAGGAGGCAGGTTTCCATGGAGAAATGGGATCATTAACCAGGGACAGCCCAAGAGGCCAGCTATTCCCATTATTCTGCATAGCACCAGGATCTGTTGGGAATTGTGGCCACCCATTATGTGTCAAGTAATTGACCAGGGCAGCCAGCTATACTGGAGGGCCATAGATCTTCTGATGCATGAAAGAGCTGCTCAAGCAGAGGCTAAGAAGTCAACCTGTGGGTGCTTCATCATTAGACATTTTTGAGAAGAGACTGGACAGCCATCTGTATGGAAAGGTATAAGGTCTCCTGCTCAAGCAGGGGGTTGGACTAGAAGACCTCCAAGGTCCCTTCCAACTCTGTTATTCTGTATTCTGAAACTGGGTGGAGACATCGTCCTAGTACAGAGTGATTGTGCCTAACGATATGGCCAGTTCTATAGCTAACCTCTCCTCTTCCACAATCCCAACCAAAACAAATTCTTTCCCAACAGTTGCGGCTGGTGGTAGATTGGCGATAGGTCCCTTCCAACTCTATCGTTATCGTTATTAGGGTTGGAAAGGAAGAGAAGAGAAAGTAGAATTCAGTGATCAAGAGACAACCGAGAGACAGACAGAGACAGAGTTGGTGGACAACTTAACGCATAAATCGTTCCTCGCTCCAGTATTTATCATTGCCATTTTTTTACATTTAGGCAAGAAAAACCAAATGTACAGGTATAGTATAGGCGGTACCTTGCTCAATAGTAGTAACTGTGAGAGGGACCTCGGAGTCCTAGTGGACAATCACTTAAATATGAGCCAGCCNGAGAAGGCCAGGAAACGGTGAGGGTTCAGCGCTTTGATCAATAATTGAAGCAAATACGAATCTTTATCTTAACGGCAGGTGAAAGATTACCAAATCCCTTCACAGCCAGGAGACTCCGTGTTATCTAGCAAATGGTACAGATGTTCAGGAGAAAGGTAAGCTGGGGAGGGGGAGAAAGTGCAACTCTTACCATAGCAACGTTTTTTTGCTGAAAGTTTTGAAGTTGGCTTTGGGAAAGAAAAGTGAGGAAAAACGAGGTTATAAAAGCACATGCTGTGTAGACACGTGTAGCTGGTTTGGTCTAGTGGTTAAGGCACCTGGCTAAAAAGCGGGAGACGGTGAGTTGTAGTCCCGTCTTAGCCATGAGAGTCAGCTGGATGACTTTGGGCCAATCACCAGGAGACGGTGAGTTCTAGTCTTGCCTTAGGCATGAAAACAGGCTGGGGGACTTGGGCCAATCACCAGGAGATGGTGAGTTCTAGTCTTGCCTTAGACATGAAAACCAGTTGGGTGACTTTGGGCCAATCACCAGGAGACGGTGAGTTCTAGTCCCGTCTTAGCCATGAAAGCCAGCTGGATGACTTTGGGCCAATCACCAGGAGATGGTGAGTTCTAGTCCCGTCTTAGCCATGAAAGCCATCTGGGTGACTTTGGGCCAATCACCAGGAGATGGTGAGTTCTAGTCTTGTCTTAACCATGAGAACCATCTGGGTGACTTTGGATCAATCACTAGGAGATTGTGAGCTCTAGTCCCATCTTAGCCATGAAAGCCAGCTGGATGACTTTGGGCCAATCACCAGGAGACAGTGAGTTCTAGTCTTGCCTTAGGCATGAAAACCAGTTGGGTGACTTTGGGCATATCACCAGGAGAGGGTGAATTCTAGCTCCATCTTAAGCATGAAAGCCAGTTGGGTGACTTTGGGCCAATCACCAGGAGAGGGTGAATTCTAGTTCCATCTTAGGCATGAAAGCCAGTTGGGTAACTTTAGGCCAATCACCAGGAGAGGGTGAATTCTAGTTCCACCTTAAGCATGAAAACCAGTTGGGTGACTTTGGGCCTATCACCAGGAGGCAGTGAGTTCTAGTCCCGTCTTAGCCATGAAAGCCAGTCGGGTGACTTCGGTCCAGTCCTTCTCTCTCAGCCCAACCTACCTCACAGGGTTGTTGTTATGGGGGGAAAGAGGAGGAGAAAGGTATGTTGGATACGTATGCTACTTTATTGGTAAAAATAATAAAGGCAGGATACAAACAGAACAAGTGTGTCACATTTAAATGAGGAACGCTTCCAAAGAGTGGGAGGAAAATTGGAGGAGACACATGTCAGTCTTTATGCAGATTCAACCCAATGAAACTAGGTGTCCGTGCCCCCCCCCTTCTCCACGTCAAGCCTTTTGTCCCCATTCATTGCAAAATGAACGTGGTAAGCAAAGTAAGGCTTTGATTTCGGCAGGACCCGCTTCCTCAGCCGCTGCCCAGCTTACTGTCCTTTTTTCAACACAGCCAAACTGAAAACAACAACAACAACCATGATGTCTATTGTGATCAGGGCCATTTCAAACGGAGGCAGCACAGGAAGCGTGCTGGAAATGAACTGTCTCTGCGATCTTCCTGGGGAAACGTATGTGGAAAAGGCTGGAAGCCCATCCTCAGACAACAGCCTGTCCCTCCTGATTGGAAACAGGGGGCCCCCTCTGGATAAAAACGTAGGCAAACACCACCTGCCCTCCCCCAGGGGGGATGGGGTCCCTTGGCAGCCCCATGCAGAATGGGGGCTGCTCTGCCAGAAGGGACTAAATTTATGCCTGTCCCTTGGGGATGGAAAGAACAGAGGTCGGTGCTTCGTTTGTACCGAAGGAGAGGAAAAGACGGGGGGGGGGGGGGGGGGGAAGGGNGGGAGGAAGGGCTGATGGAAGCAGGACAAGCTACAAAGATGTTGCTTTCTAACTTCAAGACAGGGACTTCTCCTCTTTCCTTCTGACCCCTCAAATCTGATCAGCATATTTTCACATATACTGAATTAGAGACAAGAGAGGGGAGAGGGAGGAGAAAGAAAGGAAGATACAGAGAGAGAAGAAGAGGGAGAGGAAGGAAGGAAGGAAGGAATGGAAGGAAGGAAGGAAGGAAGATGGAGGGAGGGAGGGAAAAAGGAAGGAAGGAAGATAGAGGGAGGGAGGGGAGATTGAAGGAAAGTGGATAGATGAGGGAAGGAAGAAGGGGAGGGAGGGAGGGAGGGAGGGAAGGAAGGAAGGAAGGAAGGAAGGAAGGAAGGAAGAAAAGGAAGGGAGGAAGGGAGGGAGGAAGGGAGGAAGGAAGGAAGGAAAGGAGGAAGGAAGGAAGGAAGATGGAGGGAGGGACGGAAAAAAGGAAGGATGGAAAATAGAGGGAGGGAGGAGAGATTGAAGGAATGGATAGATGAGGGAAGGAAGGGAGGGAGGGAGGGAGGGGAAAGGGATAAAGAGATAGAGGGAAAGAAAGAGGGAGGGAGAAAGGGAGGGAGGGAGGGAAGAGAAAAGGGAGAAAGAGAGAGAGAGAGAGAGAAAGAAAAAGAGAGAGTGTGAGAGAAAGAGAGACACCCATTTTACCATGAAGGACGACAACCCACAGAGAACTAAATGGCACTTTCTGGCTTCAGGATGGGAGCCCTCCTCCCTTTGCCCCTTTAATTTTTTGCTAATGGCCTTCCCATCGCTATCTAACCTACCTGGGCTCGCATTCCCTCCCGTGACCACCTGCAGCCGGTGCCTTATAAGTTTATTAACATCCCCTCATAAACAGCCTCGCTCCGCTCCCACTGCGCCTGCCAAGTGAAGCCAGCAGAACGAAGGTTGCTGTTCTTTTCCAGCACATTGGCTCTCTCATCTGGGAACAATTAAGGCCCAAATCCCTCCAGCCTGCAAGAGGGACAAACCCCACCGTACAGGATTTTAAAAATATCCCCAATGCTTCAGAGAGAGAGGGGGGGGGGAGGTTTTGCCAACAGGCCCTCCGACCATCCACAACAGAACGGAAACTCACATTTCGGATGCTGAAGTTCCTGTCCTCAACCTTGCCTCTTTTCCCTCCCTGTGCAAATGTGGATCTTCTTATTTCTATATATGCAGAGTCCTCTATAAGAAAGATGCATGACGCGCTGTGCTTCGTATTATACTCTCCCCTCCTCTTCTCCCCTCCCCTCCTGATTTCAGAATGGAAAGGCACCATTTTTGACTTCGAAAGGGCCAGAGAAGAAGGAGGAGGAGGAGGAGGAGGAGGAGGAGGAGGGAGGAAAAGGAGGAGAGAGGAAAAGGAGGAGGAAGAGGAGGAGGGAGGAGAGGAAGAAGAGGAGGAGGAGAGGAAGAGGAGGAGGAGGAGGAGGAGGAGGAAAGAGAAAAATGAGGAGGAAGAGGAGGAGGAGGGAGGAGAGGAAGAAGAGGAGGAGGAGAGGAAGAGGAGGAGGAGGAGGAGGAGGAGGAGGAAAGAGAAAAAGGAGGAGGAAGAGGAGGAGGAGGGAGGAGGAGGAGAGGAAGAAGAGGAGGAGAGGAAGAGGAGGAGCAGGAGAAGGAGAGGAGGAGGAAAGGGGATAAGGAGGAGGGAGAGGAGGAGGAGAAGGAGATGAGGAGGAGAGAGGAAAAGGAAGAGGAAGAGGAGAAAGGAGGAGAGGAAGAAGAGGAGGAGGGGAGGAAGAGGAGAAGAGGAGGAGGAGGAGGAAAGAGGAATAGGAGGAGGAGAGAGGAAAAAGAGGAGAGAGGAAAAGGAGGAGGGAGAGGAGGAGGGAGAAGGAGAGGAAGAAAAGGAGGAGGAGAGGAAGAGGAGAAGGAGGAGGAGGAAAGAGGAAAAGGAGGAGGAAGAGGAGGAGGGAGGAGGAGAGGAAGAAGAGGAGGAGGAGAGGAAGAGGAGGAGGGGAGGAGACGGAGAGAGGAAAAGGAGGAGGAGGAGGAGGAGGAGGAGGAGGAGGAGGAGGAGGAGGAGGAAGAGAAGGAGGAAAGAAAGCAAGGACAATGGGAATGGCTGGCTGATACCACTCAGATCAAAGGCGCGGGGGGGGGTGTCCTTCAATTACTGTCCTCATCCTTCAAGTCACGGGGTGAAAAAGAAGAGAGAGGGCGCTGGGGAAGGAAGAAAGTTTCGAAGCCACTGGCTTTGTTTGCCGAGGGGTTCCTCTCTCCCCGGGTTCCCTCGCCTGCCCCAAAGTGGCTGTGGTAGGTTTTAATTTGTGAAATTTAGGAAAGCAAATAGGAAAAGGCCGGTGTTTCTCACTCACTCCTCTTTTTCGCCAGGAGGGAAGAGCGGAACGAACGGGAGGGCGGCAGCGATAGAAGCTGTCCGTCCAGCGCAATTGCTAGGAATCTTTCAGAAAGATGGCTTCGGGCAGGGCCTGGGGAGCATCTTTGGGAAGGAGAAATCTGGCTCCCGGAGGCTATTCCTTTACTTCCAGGCCTCCCTGGTTGCAGGGGAGGGAGGGAGGGAGGGGAGGGAGAGAAAGGAGGGGGAACCCACCCTCAAATTCACACAGGACATAAAACTCCATGGGTAGCATATCAAAATTGGCGACTGGCTGTTGAAGCTCAGCAGTCAGAAAAAAGGATTGTTCAAGGATAGAGTTAAGTAGAAGCTGTATTAAACTTCAAACATATACCCTTCTCACCAATCAGAGTTCTTTTCTTTTCTCTCTCTCTCTCTCTCTCTCTCTCTCTCTCTCTCTCTCTCTCTCTCTCTGACAAAGAGCTATGCATACTTTCTTGAGCTCCAAGAGGAATAGAAATCCAATTAATAATAAATAAACAGTGGGATTATTTATTTAGTTTTTGGCTGTTATCTGAACCCAACTTCTACTTTCTTTAGCGCTGGCCTTCATCTTCTCAGAAGATCCAGAAGTAGTTTGCTATTGCCTCCTTCCTAGGGCTGAGAAGGAGTGACTGGCCAAAGGTCACCCAGCTAGCTGTGGTCCTAAGGTGGGACTAAAATTCACAGTCTCCTGGCTTCTAGCCTCGTGCCTTCACCCCCACACCAAAACGATTGTCCAAATCAGTGTGTAGCCATACTGAAGTAAACTTATCCATACCGATTCATCTCTTCAAAGCTTCTCTTCATCCTTTTTCTTTATCTCCTTCAATTCAGTTCACTCTTGTTTGAAAAGTCACCAGCAAGAATGTTCTGGTGCACCCTTCCTTAAACCGAGCATCCCCCAGAAAGGTGGACATCATATCCAAGAATTCTTAAGTCAGGTTGTCCATAAATATACTGCCAGCCCTAAGAACTGATGCCCCCAGCTGGATGCAGAACGCACGTTCCTTCATCTTAATTCCCTAAACCAGCAGCAGAAACCTGTGACCTTTTCAATGCTGTTGGACTCTGTTATTCCACCATCATGAATGACACAATCACCCTTATCCAAGCGAGCATGCGTAGGCGTACGTCCCTATTTAATATAAATTAATGTGGCAAGAGTCTTCCTTTATATACTGCCAGCAAAGATAAACAGGACTAAATGTCCTCGTTTTTCCTGGTTAACATGAAGTGCAACGTCATCTAGAACAATGTTTCTCAAACTTGGCAATGTTAAGAGATGTGGACTTCAACTCCCAGAATTCCATGGCTGGCTGGCTGGCTGGGGAATTCTGGGAGTTGAAGTCCACACCTCTTAAAAGTTGCCGAGTTTGAGAAAAACACCGATCTAGACCCAATCCAATCGAAGCACAACGAAAGTTGCCGTTGTCTCTCCTCCTGGTCTTTCTTTTTTAAAAAAAGAAAAAAAGAAAAAGAAACAAAACAACAATCAGATTACGATCCTGGGAGCGAAGTGCAATTCTTTTATTATTTTTTTCTCCAACTCAAAGCATCCGGGATAAGGAGGAGAAAAGGGGGGGGCAGAAATCTGTTTGTTTGCTTCTTTAATCATCTTCTTTTTTTTCATTCCCTGCTCCAAAGAGGCCTTGTGCTTATTATCGGCAAGAGCAGCTTGGGCACATTGCAATCTGAGCTCCTAGGATACTTTGCTGTGGAAAATCAGGAGAGGGGAGAGGAAGGGGGGGGTGGGCCACAAAAATTAATTGTAAAAAGAAGGCAAAGGGGAAGGGAGGGAAGGGGGCAGAGCGGCTGGGAGAAAGACAGAAGGCTTGTTGGTGCCGCTACTTTGATTCAATCAATTATCATTATCTTCTCCAACAGCTCTGCACCTCCACACCCCGACCCAGTTGCCTTTAACTTTCTTGTTCCCCGTTGTGTTCTCCTGTCACATTTCTGGGGGGAAGGCAAGGGGTTCTCTTTTCCAAGCAGGGGTCTTATCAGGCCCTCCCAGCCAAGGCTGGCCCAGCAAAGCAATCGCAGCCCCACTTTATCTGCTGGCGCAGACCTCCACCTGACAGAGAGAGGAGGCCAAGCGGCTGCTTTTGGTGGTCCCTGGGAACCAGACGTGGAAACGCTGCTGTTCGAGTCCCGCGCTCCGCTGGGAATTCATTAGGCAGGCAGGGCACTCCCGCTAGCCAGGCAAAGGGCAGGCGGAGGCAGCCGACAAACGGCAAGGCGTCCCCTCCGCCAGGCGCTCCCCGTCATTACCACGCAAGGCTGCTTGTTGCAAAATGTGTGGGGGGGGGAAGCAATGAGGGACTCCACCACAACACAGAGATTCAACTAGCCTGGGTTGGTTCCACCAAGGAGGACTTGGCAGAGTCTCCTTGGAGAGCCCACCAGGGACCTACACTCCTCCCATCCTTTTCTGGGATGGGATTGTATCTTATGATTTATGATGGTTGCGTTTTAGGATTATGATCATGATTTATCACTTGTTGCTTGTATGTACACTGAGAGCTTCTGCACTAGAGACAAATTCCTTGCCCAATAAATAATCCTATTCTATTCTGTTCTGTTCTGTTCTAGTCTAGTCTATATTCTATTCTATTTTATATTCTATTCTACATTCTATTCTATATTCTATTCTATTCTATTCCTATAAAAGTGCAATATAGTCAAGGCCATGGTTTTCCCAGTTGCAATGTATGGATGTGAAAGTTGGACCATAAGAAAGGCTGAGCGACAAAGAATTGAGGCCTTTGAACTATGGTGCTGGAGAAGACTCCTGCGAGTCCCCTGGACTGCAAGGCCTTCAAACCAGTCAGTCCTAAAAGAGATCAACCCCGACTGCTCTTTAGAAGGCCAGATCCTGAAGTTGAAACTCAAATACTTTGGCCACCTAATGAGAAGGAAGGACTCACTGGAGAAGGGCCTAATGCTGGGAAAGATCGAGGGCAATAGAAGAATGGGACGACAGAGAATGAGGTGGCTGGATGGAGTCCCTGAAGCAGGAGGCATGAACTTAAATGGACTCCAGAAGATGGTAGAGGACAGGAAGGCCTGGAGGAACGTTGTCCATGGGGTCGCGATGGGTTGGACACGACTTCGCAATTAACAACAACAAAATTCCTATTTTATTCTATTCTATTCTATATTCAATTCTATTCTATATTCTATATTCTATTCTATTCTATATTCTATTCTATATTCTATTCTATTCTATTTCATATATTCTATTCTATTCTGTTCTGTTCTGTTCTATTCTAGTCTACTCTATATTCTATTTTATATTCTATTCTATTCTACATTCTATATTCTATATTCTATATTCTATATTCTATATTCTATTCTACTCTACTCTATTCTATTCCTATTTTATTCTATTCTATATTCAATTCTATTCTACATTCTATATTCTATTATATTCTATATTCTATTCTATATTCTATTCTATTCTATTCCTATAAAAGTGCAATATAGTCAAGGCCATGGTTTTCCCAGTTGCAATGTATGGCTGTGAAAGTTGGACCATAAGAAAGGCTGAGCGACAAAGAATTGAGGCCTTTGAACTATGGTGCTGGAGAAGACTCCTGCGAGTCCCCTGGACTGCAAGGCGATCAAACCGGTCAGTCCTGGAGGAGATCAACCCTGACTGCTCTTTAGAAGGCCAGATCCTGAAGTTGAAACTCAAGTACTTTGGCCACCTAATGAGAAGGAAGGACTCACTGGAGAAGAGCCTAATGCTGGGAAAGATGGAGGGCAATAGAAGAAAGGGACGACGGAGAAGGAGGTGGCTGGAGGGAGTCACTGAAGCAGTAGGCGTGAGCTTCAATGGACTCCAGAAGATGGTAGAGGACAGGAAGGCCTGGAGGAACATTGTCCATGGGGTCACGATGGGTTGGACACGACTTCGCAATTAACAACAACAAAATTCCTATTTTATTCTATTCTATTCTATATTCAATTCTATTCTATATTCTATATTCTATTCTATATTCTATTCTATATTCTATTCTATATTCTATTCTATTCTATTTCATATATTCTATTCTGTTCTGTTCTGTTCTGTTCTGTTCTATTCTAGTCTAGTCTATATTCTATTTTATATTCTATTCTATTCTACATTCTACATTCTACATTCTACATTCTACATTCTATATTCTATATTCTATTCTATTCTACTCTATTCTATTCCTATTTTATTCTATTCTATATTCAATTCTATTCTACATTCTATATTCTATTCTATTCTATTCTATTCTATTCTATATTTTATTCTATTCTATTTCATATGTTCTATTCTATTCCATTCCATTCTATACTATTCTATTCGATATTCGATTCGATATTCAATTCTATTCTATTCTATATTCTATATTCTATTCTCTATACCCATGATGGAGGGTATTCCCAACGGGGCTCAGCGAAGATGGAGAGAAAGCCAACTCTTTGGGCCTTCACCTCTGGCCATTTTTACATAGTTTTTGGATCGGGTGGCTGGCCCCCAACGAGCCTGCATCTTCTGCCAAGGAAATAACAGGCACTTAGCTAGTCAGCTATTAGCGTTACAAAGGAAAATATGCAGGCACCCCAGGGAGATGGGGAGACGGTGCTGACGTCAGGGGGTAATTGGGTGTCTGGGAGAAATTGCCAACGGCTGGCCCAGCTCTCCAGGGGCCCTGAAAAGCCTGAGCTGCAACTCTAATAAAGAAAGGCAATTTGAGAAAGGAGTCTGGCTGCAGAGCAGGCTAGCGGCTACTCGAAAGGTCTCCCTCGCTCCCCAACTTCACCTTGTACCCCAAGCTTTACCCAAAGCCCCCAAAAGAGCAGCCACACGCTTTTGGACATCTGTTTTGGAACTAAAAGTGGTTTCTAGTTTCTACTCTGTGTGTGTGTGTGTGTGAGTGTGTGTGTATACATATATTCATATACATACACACACACACACACACACATATATACATATATACATATATGTAGGTCTTTGGTCATTCGGGTTCTCTCCCGCGTAAAATTGGAAGTGTCTTGGCGACGTTTCGACGAAGTCCCATTCGTCATTTTCAGGCTGGTGTCTTCAGCTTCATGCTCCTAGCAGCACGAAGCTGCTAGGAGCTGCTATTTACTCCTAGAAGCACGAAGCTGAAGACACCAGCCTGAAGATGACGAATGGGACTTCGTCGAAACGTCGCCAAGACACTTCCAATTTTACGCGGGAGAGAACCCGAATGACCAAGACCTACATACAAACACCCGCGAAAACCTCAGAAAACATATACATATACACATATACACATATATACATACATACATACATACATATATATTTGTCCTCCTCCTTCCTCCTAGCCTGCCCCCCTTCCCCCATCCTGGTACTCCACGTATTTTTATGTCACATCGTATGTGGAAAAAAAGAGGAAAATGTATTTTTTAATTACCGTGATGCTAAATTGAAGGGGTTTTAATCATCTTTTTAAAAAAACCTTCCCCTCAAAGCCATTAACAGTTGCTTGGAAACGATCTGTTTGTTTGTTTGTTTTGGCAAACCCCTAAATAACCATTCATTTCCAAATGAGAAGAAAAAAAACCAAACAGGAGATAAAAAGAAACAGTGTTTTCAAAGTAGGTACCTGACCGAATTTTATTATTTTATTTTATTTTATTTTATTTTATTTTATTTTATTATTTTATTTTATTATTTATTTTATTTTATTTTATTTTATTTTATTTTNGAGAGAGAGAGAGAGAGAGAGAGAGAGAGAGAGAGAGAGAGAGAGAAAGAACCCTGGTTCTCCCTTCCTTGCATAGGATATTGAGATAAAAAGGCCCCTTGACAAGAGCTTGCATCGTAAGATTGCAATGCGTGTTTGATTGTTTTACCATCATCGTGGTTAGGAATTGCCACCTAGGTAGTGAACTAGCCACTCAGAATCTCTATACCAGGGGTCTTCAAACTTGGCCCTTTTATGACTTGTGGACTTCAACTCCCAGAATTCCTCAGCCAGGCACGCTGGCTGAGGAATTCTGGGAGTTGAAATCCACAAGTCATAAAAGGGCCCAAGTTTGAAGACCCCTGCTCTATACTGAGCTCGGTGACCGTAGAAATCCTCGCAATCAATCAACATACCAACAGTGGACTCAACAGCCTTGTCGCTGGTGCAGGAAAAGTTCTGATCTACATTGGCGAAAGAGGATAAGCATTTCTGCAGCACATATGAATTCAACTGGGGACACTCACGAGATCTTTACACGGTTTATTACAAGGTTTAATTTCAGAGATTTTTGTGTAAAAAAATAATAATCTGTGGGGGGGTGTTTTAAGGTTGGGGTGAGATCTGGTGGGCCCTGGACGTCATTCCCAATCATCATAAACTGTGTTGCTGGGAATGCAGTTTAAAATCATGAGGGAAGTTATTGTCTTGCAGGATCCAGTCTGAGTTCGGTCACCAGGACCAAAAGTTTGTTCTTCCAAACTTTGGGGTTCATGTTGGAGCCCATCATCATGAGCCTAAAAGCTTAGAAGAACAAACTTTTGGTTCCGGTGACTGGCTCAGATTGGATCCTGCTACATTATCCTGGGGACGTGTATATTTATTTTCCTTCGCCCGGTTGTCATCACCCCACTCCTGTGCTTAAACAAATAGAAAAGATGTACACTTTTGTGCCTTTCTTGGATCCGGAATTACTAAAATGAATTTATTGTTAAGAGAGAGATTAAAAAGCATAACCACCTTCCAGATTACTAAATGGAAGTTTCCCAAAGAAAGAGATTTATCAGAGAAGGCCTTTCTTGGGATCTTGCTATAGGACCACCCCAATCCACAACTGGACACAGCATACAAGGGTGGGTTTGGGAATAGGTAGATTTCCCCTGTCTTCCAAAAACCAACTCCCATAAATTGAATGATTTCTTTCTGTCAAGATATATTAGGAGATGATAGAAATCAGGAAGTGAATTAGGTGGCTTCATAGACAGAAATGTTCACAGTGCAGCTTAATCATGAAATGCGACACATTTGGAGTTGTCTGGAAAAGACTGACCTAACGTTGTTTCAATCCAGCGACATCCGTGCATGCAGCTTTCATAGCATTTGCAGAGCATCAGGGCTGATATACAATCTTCAGAATCAGAATAGAGCTGGAAGGGATCTAATCCAGCCTCCAGCTCAAGCAGGAGACCCTATATCATTTCAGACAAGTGGCTGTGCAATCTCTTCTTAAAAGCCTCCAGTGGTGGAGCATTCACAACTTCTGGAGGCAAGCTGTTCCATTGGTTAATTGTCCTCACTGTTAGGAAGTTTCTCCTTAATTCCAGATTGCGTCTCTCCTTGATTAGTTTCCATCCATTGTTTCTTGTCTTGCCTTCAGGTGCTTTGGAGGATAAATTGACCCCCTCCTTCTTGTGGCATCCTCTCAAATACTGGAATACTGCTATCATTTCTATACCTTCCCTCACTTCTAATCTTCAAGAGCAAATAACCCAAGAAGATGATCCGATAGCTCACTGGTAAAACAACTGGCTCATGGGTAGAAGAACCCAAATTCAATCCAAATTGAACTTTGCTGGAGATTGAACTCAAATTCAATCTCCAGCAAAGGAAAATATTTGTAGCTCAAGGTTGAAATGAGGGGTCCCGGGTGCTCTCTGAGCTTGTTTCATGACCCATACTAGGTAATGGAGGAGGAGGAGGAGGAGGAGGAGGAGGAGGAGGAGGAGGAGGAGGATTGTGGAGTCCTTGGTGCTCTCTGAGCTTGGTTGTTTTCTTGCAGACATTTCATTACCCAACTAAGTAACATCATCAGCACCTGGGTGATGGAAACATCTTGAAGAAAACAATCAAGCTCAGAGACCACCAAAAACACCAGTTCTCCTCCTCCTCCAACTTCTGGAGGAAAGTTGTTCCACTGATTAATTGTTCTAACTGTCAGGAAGTTTCTCCTTAGTTCTAGATTGCTTCTCTCCTTGATTAGTTTCCACCCGTTGCTTCTTGTCCTGCCTTCAGGCGCTTTGGAGAACAGCTTCACTCCCTCTTCTTTGGGGCAGCCCCTGAGATATTGGAACACTGCTATCATGTCACCCCTGGCCCTTCTCTTCATTAAACTAGACATACTCAATTCCTGCACCCACAACTTCTGGAGGCAGGTTGTTCCACTGGTTAATTGTCCTCACTCTCAGGAAGTTTCTCCTTAGTTCTAGGTTGCTTCTCTCCTTGATTAGTTTCCACCTGTTGCTTCTTGTCCTGCCTTCAGGCGCTTTGGAAAATAGCTTGACTCCCTCTTCTTTGGGGCAGCCCCTGAGATATTGGAAGACTGCTATCCTGTCCCCCCTCGTCCTTCTCTTCATTAAACTAGACATCCCCAATTCCAGCAGCCGTTCCTTATATGTTTTAGCCTCCAGTCCCCTAATCATCTTTGTTGCTCTTCTCTGTACTCTTTCTAGAGTCTCAACATCTTTTTTACATCGTGGTGACCAGAACTGGATGCCGTGTTCCACTGGATGCAACAAAGATTCAAAGATTTGGGATTTCAAACTGTTCAGGTTAATGAACAAAGCACTGATGTTGATCAGCTTTTCGCAAAACTGGAAAGACATTTGCCATTACAAAAATAAAGAGAGAGAGTACACATTTGTGTTTGCACATCTGAATGTGCAACGACGTTATTTTTTTTAAAAAGGGAGGTTGTGTCATGTATGTGTTTCACTTTGAGAGCGGGCAACTAAATTTCATTTTTGATGCTTGCCGTTGTGCCCTCAGTAAAAAAAAATGACAATAAAGGTTATCTTATCTTATCTTAAACATCCACACGCCTGGTCCCTTAAAAGAGGGGTGGGGGATTTTAAAAATAGATCTGTTGTTATTGTTGTTGCTGCTTCTGATGTTGTGGTAGTGGTTGTTGACTCCTCCAGTCCTTCCCCCTTCAAACCTTCCTGCCGATTTGCAGAATTTTTAACAAGGAGGTCTAGAAGGCAGATTAAATGAAGGAAACGCCACGCACACACATGGACACAGACTCAATTTTTGTCCTTTAGCAAATTCTTCTCTTTCACTCTTGCGTGAAGGGAGAAGAAGGGAGGGGAGGGGAGAGAAAAAGAAATATCCCCACAGAGTTTTTCTCCTCTTCCTGGTGTGGAGCTAGGCCCCCGCAGTGCCCTGTGTAATTTCAGTTCCTCAGAATTCAGGTATTAATAAAGACCCCATGGGGACTTCCAACAATATAACCCTACATTTTCAGGCATTATGAAAGGAAACCCCCAGGGGTCTCTGGCTCAAATTTCTGAAATGTAGGCATTGTAAAAGACACCCCAGGGGACGCCCGCAATAGAAATCTGCTGAATTCAAAGCATTTTCGGAGCCCTGGTGGGAACCATTACTCCCACTGGAAGCTTTTTACAAAACATGTGTTGCTGACATGTTGACAGATTGCTCAGTGAAGTGTTTAGGTGCACGCACGAGGCGAGTCTTCGGGGACACTTGGCTCTGCCAGTTAGTCTCCAAACGCTGGAACTGGTGCCATCCATTTTTCATAAAACGGGGAGGGGAGCAAACTGGAGCGAGGGAGAGGGAGGGAGGGAGGGAGGAAGAG
>NW_015386220.1:349618-363776 GCF_001527695.2 Protobothrops mucrosquamatus | reverse complement strand
GATGGAGGGGGGAAGAGGGGGGAGGGAAGGAAGGAAGGAGATGGAGAGGGAAAGAAGGGAGCTAGGGAGGAAGAAAGGGAGGGAGGGAGAGAAGGGAAGGGGAGAGAGAGAGAGGGAGGAAGGGGGGAAGGAAGAAGAGGGAGGTGGAAAGAGGGGAGGGATGGAGGGAGGAAATGGGGGGAGGGAAGGAAGGAAGGAAGGAGAGGGAGGGGGAAAGAAGGGAGGGAGAGAGGAAGAAAGAGAGAGAGGGAGGGAGGGAGCTAGGGAGGAAGAAAGAAAGGGAGGAAGGAAGGGAAGGGAAGGGAAGGGGAGAGAGAGGGAGGAAGGAAGGAAGGAAGGGAGTCCTCGCCCATCACAAAGCTCTCGACCAGCTTGTGCCATTTTGGATGGAAAAGCTTTGCCTCTTGCCAATGAAGCCAGGCAGAGGGGCGGCAGGGACTGGTTTTCCAGAAGCACAGTTTTCTGATGCTCCTGCAGCCCCCTCGACCGGACTCTCCCGGGTGCCAAAGGGGGGCTTTTGAACTGAAGGAATCTGGAGGTCACCCCACAGCTCTGGCAATCGCTGCCTCGCTCTTCTTTTCTCGCACACATTTGTGCAGAGCAAAAGGGAAAAATGGGGGGTGGGTGGGTGGAAGGAAAGGGGAGGTGGTCTGCTGGCCCTGACAGTGTTCAGCTTGGTAAAGTGATCTGGGACTTAAATAAGGCGAGGGAGGGGAAGAGGGAGGGGGGCTCCGACGAATTAGCTACCTAGGTGATGGGGGCTGGGAGGGAAAGCAATGCATTCATGGCGGGGTGGGGAGCCGGGGGCCAGACGCGAAGCCCCTGGGAGGGCAGATCCCCAGAGTTTGCCGAGCACGGATGCTCTAATTTCCAACAGAGCTTCTCAGTTAAATACTTAAAGCTGTGCAGGCTTGTAGTGTGCCAAGCCAAGCCTGTCTGCGCAGATGAGAGAAAGAAAAATAAAGCAGGGGGGGAGAGAAAGAGAGAGGGAGGGAGGGAAGAAAAATTCTCTGAGCCGAAGGAGGGAGGGAGAAATATGCCATATGCCTGCATTCATAAAAATTTAACGGTAAAAGCAGATGTAATCTAAAAAAATGCATGCATGTGCAAAACACATACACACCTAAGATGAGGAGGGTAGGGAAGTGCTGCGTGGACTTTTCCTCCACCTACCTCCATTAAATAGTGCTGCTTATTGCCTCTAATGTAAAACACACAATCAAGTAGTTCCGTGTGGGGGAAAAAAACTTATTGGTTCTCCAATAATTTAAAAGGGGTGGGGAGCTATAATGCATCTTGGAACACAGCGTTCAGGGTTCGTCGCTTTGAAGAAATCCATGATGCTGATACACACACACACACACACACACACTAAAAACAAAGGGATTGTCAAAAAACACACATAGACACATGAAATATATTTTCATTTACACCTGACAGCAATTTTGGGGTACACTCACACATACACATTAAGAGAGAGAACGAGAGAGAGAGAGAAAATGAAGCTCTGTCACTAAAATAGAGCCCTGATTATAACTCTCAATATGACTTGGTTCAAATGCAACTAACTGGGTTTCCAGTGCATTTTCTATAGTGTCTTTGCCCTCTATGCGGAAAGCAACAGAGTGTGGTTCAGAGGCAAATTGGTATAGCAATTCTGTGACAGTTTCCCAGGCAGTCTTGCAATCCCTCAGTCCTTCCTTCAACCACCAGCAACCACTTACCAGGGAGGGAGGGAAGAAGGGAGGGAGTATGGATGGGAGTGAGTGAGTGAGTGAGTGAAGAAGGAAGGAAGGAAGGAAGGAAGGAAGGAAGGAAGGAAGGAAGGAAGGAAGGAAGGAAGGAAGGAAGGAAGGAAGGAAGGAAAAAAATAAATTCCAATGCTCTCTATCAGATTCCCAAAGGAAAACCCTTAGGCCAGTTTACTTGACTCACGTCAAAATCTTTAAACAAAAATGCCTTTACCATGAATTCCTATTCCCTGGACATCATGAATAGCGTTGATAACTTTGGAATGGCACCTTTTCCTGGACTGAGCAGAAAGATCTAATACCTCATTTGGATTTTCGGGGATGGAATCATCTCTGATTCCAGATCCTCAGCCATCGTATAAAGATACATTTTTTAAGCCAAGTAGATCTAATACATTCCATTCTGCCCATGGGAACTTAGAGGGGAGGTGGGTTGCACACTTTTCGTCAAGTCAGACTCCATTCCTGATGACCTCATTGACATGTCCATGTTGACTCTCATGGCAACAACACAACCATTATTCATTACTGTCTCCTTCCAAGAAGACTGATTGACTTCCCTGGCATTCCCTGGTAGTCAGCCATGTAAGGGCCAACCAGGTCTGATCCTGCTTCACTTTTAAGTTCAGCCAAGGTTTTCAGAGTTTTTTTAAAAAACAACAATTAAAACTGGCATCATAACAAAGCAAGGAAAGGAAAACAGAGAACAGTAAGGACTTTTCAATCTTCCCAACCCACAGTCATGATAGTGGCTCCGATACTCCCAGCTGTTATTTAATTTAGGAGGATCTCTCCTGTTTTTTTGGTTTTAATCCTGGCTCAATGGGGCAGAGCAAATGCCCTCCATAGCACTCAGAGAATGCAAATATGCAGTAAAGGAAGTGCCATTTTCGGCAGAGCCCAACAAAAAGCGTAAAGTAATTTCACTAGAGAGGAAGCTTCAACATTTCAACGTGGACTTGTCATCCTTAGCAGAAAAAAAAAACCTACAACCAAAGAAGTCGGTAGCTAAGAGAGGAATTCCAGTAAGCTTGAACCCAT
Source organism: Protobothrops mucrosquamatus (assembly GCF_001527695.2). Classification (NCBI taxonomy): domain Eukaryota; kingdom Metazoa; phylum Chordata; class Lepidosauria; order Squamata; family Viperidae; genus Protobothrops; species Protobothrops mucrosquamatus. Next base: position 360,984 of record NW_015386220.1, on the reverse strand, counting down.
CTTATGCCCCAATCAACAAGAAAGGTCAGATACAGAATCTTACTCCCCTTAGACTTCTCCTGAAGAGCCAATAAAGCATCAGGCAACATTCACATCCACGCTCCGTTCTGAAGGAACCTAAAGGTTTTCTGCAAATATTGTCACATTTCCCCCAAGAATGAAAAGGAGTTGAGCAAAATGAAGGAAAAGGAAGCCCCTGTGAATGTAAGAATTAAATGGGGAGGGTCTAAAAACAACCTAGGCAATGAAGATACAGACAGAGAGACAGAGAGAGAGAGAGAGAGAGAGAGAGAGAGAGAGAGAGAGAGAGAGAGAGAGAGAGAGAGAGAGAGAGAGAGAGAGAGAGAGAGAGAGAGAGAGAGAGAGAAGGAGAAGTCTGTGTTAACTCCAATACCTAGGTAGTTAAGGTAATGACCACGTTGTCCTGTCAGGGACAATATCTTTGAAAGACACAAAACCATAGGAAAGAAAGCAGAACAGAGCTGTAAGCCCAGTTTAGATTGATATAGGAAAGCGAGGGAGAATAGATGGCATTAAAGGGTCTACTCAGCAAAATAAAGCATGAATTGCAAATAATAGGAAAAAAGGGGCTCTTCAGAACTTGTACTATGCAGAAGGTTCTTAATGCTGCTACCTGGCACTTTAAGGAACTAGAAGCAAGACCTCTAAAAGCTAATTCCAGCCACGGCCAACTCCTAGGTACAAGTACTTTCCTTACTGATCCATATGTAAGAAAGCTTTCCATGATAAAGCTTCACATTTTCCTTGATTCTATTTGTTAAGTCCTGGGAATAATGGCGCTTGAGACGATTCATCTCCAACAAGTCTTTATTGTTTGCTCCACTCTCGAACAACGACAACCCCAGAGGTGCGCAAGCCTCTATTTATACTCTCCGATCCCCGGGCAATTCCCCCAGTCACAAGATAGTCCTTTCCTGCCTTGCGCATGTGCGCAAGGCTGGCGCTGGTCAGTCTGGTCCCGGGCAGCTTCTGCAATTGCCCGGGACTCTTGCAACTTTCCCGCGCCTGCTTCTGCAGGCACGGGACACAACACTATTCATCTTCAGCTTGATGCAATGGCTTTTTGTTCCCAAGTGGTCAACCAAAGGTTTTCCAGAACTCCAGAGATAGTCAATTCTGGGAAATGTGCTCCTCTTGAAATGGAACGAATCAATATCCATACCTTCGGTGGCCGATTCATGAACCTTCCTAGAAAACTGGTCACTAAAAAGGTAGATATAAAGAGATACGTGACAGGGATGCTCCATTTCTGAACAATCTCTCAGGCTCAAGAAGTCAGAAGCCAGGATAGAGTTCAAAAGTACTATGAGTTTATTTCATACTACCTATCTACAAGAATCTGAACTACTAATGGTCAAGGTAAGTTGGCGCCAGATAAGGGTCAATAGGCTTCAAGGGGGCTGGACTTATGTCTCCTATGGGGGCATGGAGATACCAAACTGATGATGCGTTTGACCCCGCCCTCCGGTTCAGTCTAGTCATCTCCTACACAATTATCTGAAAAACTTAAAAGAGTTACATTTCTTCCTAATCACTTTTGTATCAACCTGTTCTTCTAATAAAACCACTCTGATATCTGTCCCACAGATGTTTCATTCTACCTGGTCTAGTGTCTTCTCTGTGACAGTTGCCATTGTTTGGAACTGGAGGTATATGCACTTCCTCCTTCCAATGAAGGAGAATATTTGTAGCTCAAAGTTGAAATGAGGGGCCTTTGGTTCTCTCTGAGCTTGCTGGTTTTCTTGCAGATGTTTCATTACCCAAACTAGGTAACATCATCAGTGCCAATAAGGAATGGGATTTGTTCTCAGTTTATATTCTAGTGGCTTGAGGTGATGGTACCCTAACTAGGTAACATCATGACAGACAGGTAAGACACCAGAATGTAAACAGACAGCAAACAGCACGCCTTAATAGCACTGATGATATTTCCTAGTTAGGGTAATTAAACATCTGCAAGAAAACCAGCAAGCTCAGAGAGCACCAAGGACCCCTCACTTCTCCTTTCTTGCTAATAATCCCTAAACAAGCAAAGAAGATCATATTATTCTGGTAAATCCTTGCAGTTCAGGATGAGATGTTCATTTTTAGCATTTGAGTGTGTATTTTTGTGTACTGCTCACCTAGTCTCTGGGGGGGGGGGAATTATAAACATAACTAAATAAGGCATGGCATCATCATTAAAGCCAGTCACCACTTGGTGTCCTCTCAAAAAGGAATATGTGCCAAACTCACAGAGGAATTAGTCAACTGATACTCTGCATACTAGGACGCTTGTTTTAAAGTCAGCCTCCCTAACCGAATAAGACCTCTGTGGAAAATCCTATCCAGTTGGCTTGCTCTAGGCTCAACCTTTCCAGCAAACGGACTGGAGGCCTCTCCAACCCCATGCAGATACCTTCCAGATTTGCAAAGACAGCTGGATGCACAAAGGAGAGCAGAATGCAATCTGATCTCGGAGGGAATAAATGGAACTGTAGAAGATTTAGATGGAAGTAAGAGTATCTCTCCAAGATTTGGCAGGCTATCGCTGTTCTCTGTAGCTGGCCTGTGTGCTAGAAGGAGGGGGGGAGGGAATGGACTCCACCTGAATGGTATTAATCAGATTGTATGATTTTTAAAAAAAAAAATCTCCCTCCATGCCTTAAAAAAAGAAAAAGGTATTGAACGGAAAGGAATAAAGGGCTACCTATAAGTATTCCAGACCTTGGGTGGGCTGGAGGAAATATTTCACATTCTTGACAAGGAACTGGATGAGCTCTTGAGAGACCTCTGGAACTAGGCTTTTGGAGGCGTAGTTGTTTCATATTATTCCAGATCAGGTGAAAAAAAAATATCCTGGAAGGTTTATCAAAGTGACTCATACGTCTACAGTTCTGTAGAAATCCGGCAGACGAGATCCGATCAAAGGATTCTCCGCTGGAGGCATTGATTATGGGAGTAAAGCATAAGAAACAAGCCAAATTGTTCAGTGGAGTAACCACCCTAGAACATAGGTTAAAATTATATAGGCAAGGATGCTGCAATGTTCGTAAGTGTGAAAAAAGGTCCCAAGTCCCTTTTTTTTTTCCCCGGTGCCGTTGTAACTTTGATTGTAATAAGCTTACTTAGCGAGGACCAGACTTGTTGGAAACCACAGTTCAAAACGCTACACACAGCCACTTCTTCCCTAAGGATTCAGAAGCCTCTCATCTTGCTATTCACTCCTCTTTTGCAGCCCAATTTATAATGAGGTTTCGGGATAGCTGTGACCTACAATTTACATCCTCAGATAATTTTAGCGGTCTGTAAACTCTAGGTAATAACGTAAGCGAAGCCATAAAAGAGGGAAGCCTCCAGCACAGAGTCCAGTGTTAGTGTAAGCAAGCGTCCAAGAATTATGAAACGCCATAGGTATTCTCTCTGAGAATTTTCCAAACCGGAATAACCATCTCAACAGATGCTGGAAGCTTTCAAGAGCCACATGGAGACATCGGCTGGATGGGAGAAGGCAAATCTGCAACGGCCGAGATGACTTTTAAAACCGAAAAAAAGAGCAAGGATGGATTCAGCTAATCCTCAACTTGCAACAATTTGTTTAGTGGCCATTCAAAAAAAGTGACTTATGATCGGTCCTTGCTCTTATGACTGTGGCAATATCCCTGCAGCCATGTCATCAAAATTCAGGTGCACGACAAATGGCATGCATTTACAACGGTTGCAGCCTCTCCATGATCACGTGATCAAAATTCGGGCACTTGGCAACTGGCACGTACTTCTGACAGTTGCACTGTCCTCCTGTCATGTCATCGCCATTTGCAACCTTCTCAGATGGCTCCCAACAAGGAAAGTCAAAGGAGAAGCTGGCTTCATTTTATGACTACATGATTCCCATAACAACTGAAGAGATTCCCTTAAGAATCCCACAATGTAAAAAAGATGTTGAGACTCTAGAAAGAATGCAAAGAAGAGCAACAAAGATGATCAAGGAACTGGAGGCTAAAACATATAAGGAACGGCTGCTGGAATTGGGTATGTCTAGTCTAATGAAGAGAAGGACGAAGGGGGGACATGATAGCAGTATTCCAATATCTCAGGGGCTGCCCCAAAGAAGAGGGAGTCAAGCTATTCTCCAAAGCGCCTGAAGGCAGGACAAGAAACAACAGATGGAAACTAACTAAAGAGAGAAGCAACCTAGAACTAAGGAGAAACTTCCTGACAGTTAGAATAATTAACCAGTGGAACAACCTGCCTCCAGAAGCAGTGAATGCTCCAACACTGGAAGTTTTTAAGAAGAGACTGGACAGCCATTTGTCTGAGATGGTATAGGGTTTCCTGCCTGAGCAGGGGGTTGGACTAGATGACCTCCAAGGTCCCTTCCAATTTTATCATCATCATCATCATCATCATCATCATCATCATCATCATCATCATCATCATCATCATCATCATCATCATTATTATTATTATTATTATTATTATTATTATTATTATTATTATTATTATTATTATTATTATGTGTTGCAAAAAAAATGGGTATGGCTCATGGAACAACTGCCTGACATAGCAACAGAAATTCTGGGCCAGTTGGAAGTCAAGGACTACCTGTATGTATGGAGAAATCTGACAAATCTGGATATGTCGTGCCACTTCAGTTAATGTACTAACCTATAGGCTGTTTTAATCGATTGAGGTTTAGCATGTTGTGTGAATCCAAGTCACCTCCAGTCACTTTGTAGGGGAGATGGCATATTAAACAAGCAAACAAGCAAATATTGTAGCTTGCCCACCATTGTTTTTCTCTTCGTGTGAAACTCAACCAGTGGTGACTTATTTTTTAAAAAACAAACATGGATAAACAAACCATGGCTTAAGATCCCGGGTCCTGATCTTGCTTTTCAACCCCATCCTTGGAAATTGGGTTCCAGAAGCCGCCGCCATTTTAAAAAGCATTATAAATCAGTATGTTCTTTCTTTTCCGACTAAAAGGGCTCTACTTCATCCTCCCATCAATGTGTCAAAGGTGCTTTTTTCCCCCAAAAGGCAAATGGACTGTTTGTTTGTTTGTTTTTATTTGAGGAAGAAGAAGAAAAGGTTTCACTTTTCATCCAAGCAGCTTCATCAGTTCATCACAACTGATGAAGCTTCTGGGATGAATAGCGAAACGTTTTTTTTTCTTCTTCCTCCAGGAAAAAAAAAAAACAGTCCAGTTGCCTTTTGAAAAAAAGCACCTTTGAGACAACGTATGACCCGGATAACTGAGAATCTCCACAGACATCTTCCCATCAATGTATGTTTGGAGGCTGCGTAGCCCCTGTGTAGCATAAATTAACGAAAACGGGCAAAGAAGCAAATCGCAAATTTTGACCTTCCTGCTTCCCACTTCAGCTCATGCGTGCAGATCCCCAGAGCAAGTCAACAAACACAACCAGATTTCAAGAGACTCTAATTTAGCAAACAGCAGAGTTTGGGAGCCAAGTCCTCCAGCAATCCAAAGCTACAAATAAAATTAAAACATGATTGGAAAACCATCTCATTGTTCGCTGATCACTCAAATGACCGGGAGGCAGAAAGGAAAGAAACTTTGAGCAAATCAGACCCTGCCGAGGTAACGATCCAACATATTTCCAAAGGCTACCAACTTGACTTATTTCGCTGGCATGGTTTTGTTTTTTGTTTTGGTTTTTTAGCAGTTCCTAAAACTGTTGCGGGACACATGAAGACTAAACAGGGCATCCCACCAATGCTGATCTGCTCAAAAACAACAGCCTTCCCCAAAGCAAAAAATGCAACAAATAAAAACACAGAAAAAGGTAGCAAATGTTCAAACGGCAAGCGAAATTCCAACTGAGGTTGACCTCTTGAAGAAAAAGCAGGGTTTAGCTTGGTCAGTTGATGTTAAGATTTGCAGCAAATAAGGGGACAACAAATGGACAGGAAAATTGAATAGAGAGCAACTGGGACCATACTCAGGAATCAAGGATATGGTAGTGTGTTTTCAAATTTAATTAGTTGAGGAGGTTTTTTGTTGTTGTTTTTTTAAGCTGCACACCTTAAAGCAGCATTCCACAACCTTGGCAACTTTAAAATGGGTGGACTTCTATTTGCCCAACATTGGAAAAATGAAAATTTACCAACTGGAGAAGAATTAATTAAGAAAATTTTAGGGTGTGCAGAAATGGACAGATTGACTTTAAAGATAAAAAAGAAAGAAGACTCACTGTATTTTAGAACATGGGATAACTTTTATCAATGGCTAGAAAAACGAGTTAGAGAGAAAGGAATGTGATATGTAACTTTGAATATATATTAGCAAGAAGAAGACCATTGAGTGATTAATTAACATATTGTTTATGATAATTAACTACTACTCATTGTTTTTTTTAAAATACATGAACCCAGACATTATGCTGTTTGCTAAATATTGAGAATGTTACTTTAAAAAAATCCTAATCCTAACCCCAACCCCAATTCCGACCTCATTTTATTCCTAATCTTCAACTTCCACTGACCACTTCTGCATGGATTCCAAAATTCCCATGCTGGCTGGGGAATTCTGGGAGTTGAAGTCCAACCGTCTAAAAGTTGCCAAGCTTGGGAAATACTGAGCAAGAGTTAAATATATTGATGATTATGGGCCATTGGGTCACTGTCAACTCCTAGAGACCACCTACATTTTTAAATGCATATGGACAACATAAAAACCTAAGGACTTTTGGAAACTGACCGGAAGTTGACTCAAAACTCAAAGTGCTGACCTTTGTTTTGTTGATGAGATGAAAAACCTCCTACAGACTTCCAAATTCAAGAGGGAGAAAGCAAATTCAGTTGAGAACCCACACTTGAACTAAAAGAAGTCAGTTTGGCTACCCAAGGAAGATTATTTCATGTGAAAACACGGGGCGGAGACTGACCAGTTGACTGAGGAATTCTGGGAATTGAAATCCATCCATCTTAAAATTGCCAAGGTTGGGGAACACTGCCTTAGATTACTTCATTTAGAGCTGAGTTCTACCACTACTCACAAACCCCACTGGATCTACACTGGATCCTTCTCCAGCATGAATGGCAGCCTCACTGGAAAACCTCTGTCAACACTGGGCTATATTCTTTTAACGGGGTGCAATGGTATACACCCTCCATCTTAAGGGTGTTTCTCATTGGCTACATTTAGGTAACAGGTTCATCCCTACAGCCTGGTTGAGAGAAGACAATTGCTAAGTTTACACCCCATGCTAAAAAATAAAGTCATATTGTAGTGGGATGGCCAAAAACGATTGGCCAGCCCAGCCGCACCACTCCCTTTTAGTCTAGTTTCACAACTTGTGAAAAATCCACTCACTTCAAAAGTTCACAAGGCAAAGGGAACAGCGCAGGCTACGATTTAAAAATATTGTAACGACGCTGCAATGTATTGGCACAAGGCTTCTTCTATCGCAAACAACAAACTCTCTCGTTCAGGAGAAAGGGGGGGCTTTATAAAACCTTTTTAATGGTGGGCTTTTTTTTGTTTTGCTTTGCAGGAAAGAAATTTACACACAACTCAGCTCTCCCCAGGGAGAATAAAGAGAGTAATCCTTTGGTTCTCTGCCACCCCACACTCTCCACAATTCCTCTTCCATCCTGAGCTTATACAACACCCTTCGTTCAACCAAAGGAAATCAAAGTCAAAGATAAACACCATATGGGCATCATCTGGATACCAGCCAGAGAACTGTTCAAATATGTGGTAGAGTTTGTGGAGTCTAAAGGCAGAAGAGAACGCTGCTGTTCAGATAGAAAAGACATATAAATGACCCCACAAATATGGTGCTAGGCTTTGAACTACCATGTCAGCAATGGACAATCCTGAATAGGATTCACACCTCATACAGTCTCTGACGGTACTCTCTGTATAAATGGGGCATAGCATCCTCCCCTCGGTATGACTACAAGGTCCCACATCAAATTATAGATCACATCTTGACTGGCTGTAAGGTGAGGGTATGTATCAATCCAGTATCTGATTTTTTTTAATATAAACAATGCTGTGCTTCAATGGTTAAGATAGTCTAGACCAGGGGTAGGCAACCTTGGCTCTTTTATGACTCGTGGACTTCAACTCCCAGAATTCCTGAGTCAGCTATAGGAATTCTGGGAGTTGAAGTCCACGAGTCATAAAAGAGCCAAGGTTGCCTACCCCTGGTCTAGACAATGGTATTTGAACATAGATCTTTTTAACATTTATATTTTGTTGCATTTTACTAAACTAGGTGAAACGTTCAGATATATTGCTAGTCCATGTAGGATATGCCATAAGCTAAACAAACAAACAAACAAACATTGTTTTATCATGGGCAAACTCACCTGGTACATAAATTTCAACGAATTCCCATGGGATCCATTTCATAACAGGTAGGCTTTTTAAGTCTCCCCATTTGTCTACATACTTGTTTCTGTCTCCTAATAAAATCCTACCACTTCCAGAGTCTTTTAAAGTCCTGGAATCTAAAAATTGCCAAATGCAAAGACTAAGAAGTAAGGTTTCACAAAGAAGAAATTGGTTTTTTTCTTAGCAAAAAGAAACTTGCAGAAGAGGTCAGGCGTTGCCTCTTTTGTACATGCAGGGGTGTGATTCTAGGGCACTACAGTTTTATTCTTCATTGTTATTTTCTTTGTCAGCAGCTTTTGATCTTTGATGATAGAAAACAGGCTTTCTATATATATTACAGAGGTTAATGATAGATAGATAGATGATAGATAGATAGATAGATAGATAGATAGATAGATAGATAGATAGATAGATAGATAGATAGATAGATAGATAAAGATTTTAACATATGAATCAAATAAGAAAACAGAGGCAGACATGTATTGTACCTGATTATATTCTGAGATGTAAATCCCAACAACAAACAGTTGCACTGTCTTTATAATATCTAGCATTCGTCTTTTTGTTATCTATTTTTTTTAAAAAAAATAATTGTTTTTCTTTTAATGGTTTGGCCAGTTATAAAATACTCAAACAGATGGAGCTAAAATTGTTTCAAATATTATGATGCCAAGGATAATTAAATAGATCTTTCAGGGGCAAAAGTCTTGGTTTTGGCAAATCTGCCTCCTTAAACTCTGGAAACATCAGCAGAAATCCAAACAAAGGTGAGTTTAGGAGCTGCTGTGACTCTTTATGAGCCAACAGGCCATCGATGGCAAAGCACTTGCCATGAGTTCAGAGCACATCTGTCTACTAGGACAAGAAAGTTCTGCTAACACACCTGGTGCTGGGAGAGAAAGAAGCTCTTTGCACAGACTGATCTTAGCCAAAAGGCCAAGAAGCTGAGACTGCAGAAATGTGGCAGACAGACCTACGTTAGAAGTCCAGTATTTCAAAGGTCACATCCCATGGGGCAACAACTTCCACTCTGGAAGCCAGACTGATCCTGCTTCGTGCAAAAATCCACAAAGGGCCCTCCACTTTTAGCAGGAAATTCTGATTTCCCCCCCCTCTAAAACTAAACATAGAGTGTGGGGTCTACCATATCAAAGATGGAACTGGTAGAATCTAAAAGTGGAGTCCTTAGTGCTCTCTAAACCTGGTTGTTGATGAGCATTGATGATGCTATCTAATCTGATACTGAAAAAATCTGCAAGAAAACAAAACACGCCCAGAGAGCAACATCCCTAACCCTAACCCACCCTTCAGCCCTGAGCTACAAATGTTCTCTTCTATTAGAACATAAACTCACATCTCTCTCAAAAATAAAAGGTTCCTTAGCCTCCACTATCTCACTTATTTTGGCCATGTCACAAGGGGCCATTTACTGGAGAAAACAATTATGTTGGGAAGAGTTAGTGGTAAAAGGAAAGGAGGCCACCAATGAACCCAGTAGCTGGATACTATCAAAGATGACACCAGCCAGAGCATAGAACAACTCAAAAGATATAATGCAAGATGGCAAGAGGTCAAGAGACCTGGCCCACAGAACCGCCAAGAGTTGGACACAACTGAATGGATAACATCATCATCAACAACAACAACATGGCTTTTCACTGGCCACCACGAGATTCCACAATTCTAAGATCAGCCTCTTCCAGCTCTATAATGATTGATTGATTGATTGATTGATTGATTGATTGATTGATTGACTGATTGATTGATTGATTGATTGACTGACTGATTGATCCCTACCTGGTTGCAGTGAAGATTCAACCTAAGAATGCTTGCGTCAGTTCTGCCCTTCAGAATTTGACTTGAAACACCCTTCTTTAAATCTGGGAAATAAGAATGTTTCAAGGCTAGCTTAAACATTATAGAGCTGAGATTAGATCACCTAAACCTTATTTGTGCCTCCGTGCATGTGAGCAACCCTTTCTGTTTTCTTACTGTAATAAATCCCCTGATCTGACTTGGTCCCCGCAACCTGTTTATTATAGCCCTACAGAAAAATAAAAAGGATTTTCAATATATTTTTTTTCCTCCTCCAGGGAATATAGCAGTTTTAAGGCGGGGAGTTAGCTCGGGAAAATGGGATGGGTTGGAGAATTAGACAAAAACAAATTTATGCACACCCTCATTCTGCTGTTCCCATTAAATGTAAATTCCCCACAGGCACATTAAATAAAGAAGGAAAAGGTCAGAAGCTCTATTCAGAAGTCTTGACCATATTTATTTTATTCCTCAACTATTAGGTTTGGGGGAAACCCGAGAACAAAAAGAAGATCACCCTTTTCCACACTGTGTGCTTTTGTGCGTCTCTGTGTGTGTGTGTATGTGTGTATGTGTGCGTGTTAAAAGATTTCAGTTGCGGTTTATCCACTAATTAAAAAGAATCTACCCAATAAAATAAAAAGAAAGATAAAAATGTGTTTGTATGAGAACGCCCAGAACAGGCGCAGGGAAAATTGGCCCAAAGCTCCTTGTCTGGAATTCATAAAACCTAGATGGAGAAGGAAAGCTCCTAACACAGAACTGGAAAAGAAATTCAGACAGCTGTTTTAGTCATCGTAGGCAGCAAGTTTGGAAATAAGAAAAGTAAGGGAAAGGGGAATGACTGCTTTTTTAGCGGGAGTGAGAAGCAGATTCATGAAAGCGAAGTTTTTTAAAGGAATAATCCAATGTGGTTGCATTAGGTAGTCAATATGGAGTTCACCCCTTCTCAGTCTAACCTAAACTTGTAGGGTTTTTACCTCAGGATAAAGTGAATCCTTCCGGAACACAATTTGAACCTCTGGAGAAAAAGAAGGTAGGTTATATGTATCTAGCAAATAAAGAAATAACAAGGAGAACACTCTCTTTGGCTTGGCTTCCTAAGGGTCTGAGTATTACTTCAAATGGCGAAGGATGGATGGATGGATGGATGGATGGATGGATGGATGGATGGATGGAT
>NW_015386220.1:338784-348927 GCF_001527695.2 Protobothrops mucrosquamatus | reverse complement strand
AAAAAGGGGGAAAACGAAGGATGGTTTGATTGGTGCCAAGAATTTTATTCTCATCTGCTTCCTTCTGAGAATCGCCAGGTTGAGAAGAACGGGAGCCAAGTGGTGGTTATGGGAAAGCACCAATCGGATTACACCATCCACGCGATGCATCTGGAAAAGTCACCATCGGGGAAAGGGAACCAGAAGCCAAGAGACAGATGACACGCAGAGGGGATCTGCCTCTGAAGGTAGAACGGCTTCTTCATCTCTTCTGTTTTGTCTGTTTAGATCAGGGTCTCCAGGCTCTTCAGCTTGTCGACCTCTTTGAGGAGGTTCAGATTGTTCACCGGCCTCCGAACATTTAGGATATGAAAATAGTTTAATAAATACTACTTTGACGAATGGTACTAGGACGAATAATGATAGATGAGCAAGTCCAGGAGCAACACACAACGGATAGAGGCAACTCAAGAGTGCGGTCCATCAAACCTTGGGTGGTGATACCATCCAACCAGCAACCTTCTCAACTTCAGGGTTTGGTATTGGCCTGGAGCTTTACAGAGACCCGACGTTGGGAAACTGCCAGCTAAGCTGGAAGGGAGGGAGGGAGGTCAAGCTTCAACTTAGCTTAGAGTCCTTGCGCAGTCACAAGAGACATAAGCTTGACCTCCTCTTCCAGCCTAGCTGACAGTTTCCCAATGCTCCAAAAGATTAATTGGCCCCAATCAACCACCTATCATTTATCAACCACCTATTGACCCCCCCAGGCATTGATCGATCCCATTTTGATACCCAGACATTTATCAACCTCATGGATAATCCCGTAGACTCTTGGAGGTTGATACTGGTCACTTTGGGGAAACTCTGATTTAGATCCTGGTTTGCAACTAAGACTGCCACCCAGAGCGGCTCCCTTCTCCTTACTAAGAATTCGTCAAGAAGACTCAGCACAGGCAGAGGAGGCTGGTCTACAGGACCAGGACCTGTAGGAAAATGTTGCTGATGGTATAAGACAGACATGTCAAACACAAGGCCCGGGGGCCAGATGTGGCCCACGAAGTGGTTTCATGTGGCTCGCGAAGCCATCCTGGAAACAGTAAGGGAATGGCCCCCGCTGTCTTGGCCCTGGCCCAGGCTGGCCGGGAGCCAATGTACAATTTTGTGGTGGCCAGCTATGCTGAAATGTTTTCAGTCTTAGCTCCACAAGGCCGTCTAGAAACAGTGAGGAACCAGCCCCTGCCGCATCGGCCCCACCCTCTGGGTGCATGCTGGGGAGGTGTCACCCTTTGTGAGGAATGAAGAAATGGACCATGCCTTGGTGCTTGCCCCAGTCCCACCCCCTTCTGCCAGAGACCCTCAGATCTGTCCCACTCCTGCCCAGGCCCCCACAGGCCCCCTTGACGCGAACGATGTAGAACTGGCCATGCCCACCCAGTAGGCCACACCCACTCCATCCACACCCACCCAGTAGGCCGTACCCACCCTGGCCACACCCACCCCTGGTATAAGATATCAGGGAAACCTATTCTGTCTTTCTTTTAAAGGGAATTAACTTAATGGGCATTTCTGGACTAAGTGCAGATGGCAACTCACATTTCTTTCAATTTTGCAAGCTATTTCTGGGGTAAAAGAGAGAGAAAAAAATGACATGTTGCTTCCTTTGGGAAATGCTGATTAAATGAATATTTGGAGTTTTAAAGAAAACTGTGCCATTTAAATGCAGAATCAGGAGGGAACGGAGCCATCAGTGGTCACCGGGGAAACTGACATATGTAATCTAGAAATTGACTAGCATGTCCCTCCCCACCCGTTGAAGGCCCAATGGGTGAACAGCACTGCAGCTCTGTGCAGCAACTTCAAAGCTGTGCATCAGTCGATAATCTCATCCTGATGTCCTGTCCAAATAGGAGGTATGGGGAACATCAACATTCTGGTTTCCTAACTGCTTATTTTAACACGTAATCAATTCCTTTCTCATGGATAGCTTGGAAGAAGACTCGGAAAGCTGAGGTCACCAGATCTGACTGATGAAAAAACTCACCACTAGAGGGCACCAAAAAGAGATTTCTGTTTCTCTTGGCCACCCTCTAGTGGACATCTGAAAGTCCTCATGGAAGTTACTGAATCTCTGCAACCAGGCTCCAGACTAGAGAAACAGCATTTGCCTTGCTTCTTAAACTCCGGCTTGAATTTTGTAGTTCACGTCCAGGTTCATAAGAATACCAGTAGAGAGACAAAATAGGACAATCGATGGGGCAAAAGTGCCTGGGTGGGCAGGAAAGAAATTCCATAGGAGCCACGGTCTGCTCCAGAGTCCCAGTTATTCCTAAGTAGCCCACCAGTCTCTCTAGGAGTGATGCAATACGAGCTTGTGAATATTCCACAACTCTAATTTAAAGAGGGTTTCTTTTTAGTTAAATAACTCAAACTAAGAATGGTGCTTGTTCTTGCTTTGTCCTTTCACACCCAGCTTCCTCATCTGGCTGTCTGAACCTTCTTCCGACTCTTGACATCTAGTCCTCAAAATACGCGACTTAGAAATGTTTTGAAAGTAGGATTGCCTGTTGACTATCTGCAGGAGAAGAGCAGGCAGACCCAGGGATGGAGTTAGGCATGACATCAGCCTAGAGTTCTTACATTTCCACAAAGGTCTAAGTCCAATCCCTCCTGAATTCCATAGACCCTTATCTGGTGCCAATTCAATGTTGAACTTTAGTTGACTAGATTCTTGTGTACGGGCTTGAGCAATAAATCTTCTTAACTGCAACTTAACATGAGATCCTGAATCTTCAAGCCTGACACTAGTATAGCAAACTCTTCCAGCTGAAAGGTCTGATGGGTCTTTAACTCTGGACTAGGGAATGTATGGGCAACCCCAAGCAGGACACCTCAACGTGAATTACAGCCTCAACGTGCTCCCAAGAAATTAGCCGCTGGCACTTGAGAGGTGATATGGGCAGAGTGGATATGATCATGTCAAATGGTGAATTATGGATCTATCTTCCAAGAAACGTTGTAGCTCCTCCATTGAGTCAACCATAATCTTCCAAAATAGTTCAGTATGATCTGCCTGTTCCATTAAGGCTCTAAAAACCCACTGAGCCATGGTGGTGCACTGGTTAGAATGCAGTACTGCAGGCTAATTCTGCTAACTGCCAGCAGTTCCATCTTTCCAAGGTCGGTAAAAGGAGGACTCAGGTTGTTGGGGGCAACAGGCTGACTCTGTAAACCGCTTAGAGAGGGTTGTAAAGCACTGTATATAAGTCCAAGCGCTTTATTTTTTTTTAAATATAAAATAATATTTGTTGCACAACTTGGAAAGTTTTGCACCGTATCCAAGAAGAAAATTGCAAGCACAAAGAAAGTTCTCAGCAAATTCCTGCCGCTCCACTAGTTTCTCAAAGCTTGCTATGCACTTAGTGACAAGGATGCTTAGAGTACTCTGGGTCCCCCACGCCCTCCTAGACTGCCTTTTTCAGGACTCCATTAAATGGCAACACTTTTGCCTTTACGGTAAAGGGATCGAAACGGAACCATCAAAACCGATTCCATTTTCAGGTCTGCCAAGAGCGCCAAGCCTAAAGTGCTTAATCATCAAGCTCGATGGAGCCTTTCCTGGAATTCTGTTAACTCTCTGCGATTTAATCTCATTATTATTTCTCTTATGGTTTACATTGAGAGATCAAACTACAGAAAGGGCTTTGCTCAGCAAATTCTCGGCGTAGTTCAAACAAGGTAATCAGTTGTAGCTTGCTTTGGGTTTAAAGGGGCCTAAACCCACGTTTCTCAACCTTGGCAACTTAAAGCTAGGTAGATTGAAACTCCCAGAATTCCCCAGACAGCTTGCTGAACATCTTTTGTGTACACTTAATGAAGCTTTTTTTCCTGGGTTACCAGGGCTATGAAATGGACTGGCCCTGGCCACGTGGGATGGGCAAGACAAAAATGACTTCACTGCCCCGGTGATGGGGCAGAGTTTCACATTTAATTGAAAAAAAAATAAATCGAAGCATCCAACCTCAGCCAACACATCTGCCAACTGAATAGGAAATGCACTCTGAGTCCGTCAGAGAAAACCTCTCTCACACACACCCTTTCCCAGACAAAGAAAAATAAAGGCGAGCCAATAGGTCATTACAGCTGCAGCTGTCTAAACTAAGGGCACAATCCACCGGGAACATTATCCAGAGAGACATGCAGGAACAGAGATTTGCTTCAGTGCGTTTGGTGCCACGCAAGATCCCAGCGGGAAGGACAAACAAAGGAAGTGTTACTTCGCATGACACAGAGCCTATTTTTGTGGCCCAGGACGCCCAGTTTGGTGAGGGCCAGAGTCTGGTAGCTCAAAAATAACTCTCCCTAACCTGCAGGCTGAGGATTTTGGGGAGCACCTGAGAACAATGACAGAAGAGGACATTTGTAGCTCACAACGTGGAGTCCTTGATGCTCTCTGAGCAAACTCCAATCCCTTCTAGCACTGATGATGTTACCTAGTTTGGTACTGAAACCTCTGCAAGAAAACAACCAAGCTCAGAGAGCACCAAGGACCTCCTCCTCTTCCTCCTCTGTAATGAAACATCTGCAAGAAAACAGCCGAGCTTTGAGAATGCCAACTGGAAGAGGCTTCATAATTTAGAAATTTAATGGAAGCCAATGCCAACAATGAACGTGTTGCAATTCAGGGACACAAAACCAGGTTTCAAAATTCTTCTCGATCTTGGTTCTCACCAAGAGAATTTTTCAGCCCCTAACCTTTCTCATGGAGTGGTTAGTTGGGATGAAAAAGGGTGGAGGAGGAGTCTTCATCTAACTTTGTCCTCTCTGGAGCAATGGGAAAACAAATCAGCAGTCACAGAAACAAATCATAAGTTCTTTGGAATGGTCTGTGGTCATCCAATTTTGGGGGCATTCCATGGTTTCCCTTGACCTCTAAAATTAAATTCTAATGATTTTTGGTTCTTGATGGCAGTCCGAAAATCATGCAGCAAGCTTCATGTAGGAAGGAACATGTAGGAAGATTTAACACAGCCTCAACACATTTAATTTAATTTGAAAACATGCCTGTGCAGTGCCATAGGTTACAGCCAATAATAGCAACAACTGAAAATGACAATTATACTTTGAGTGCAGCGTGCAAGAGTTTGGAAATAGCCACCCTCTTTAAGCTTTCTTACTGCTAACTTGGTTTGAAAGAGGTAACCTGTAAGTTGCACAGCAACAGAAGAGGATCTCATGAAATGCTCGGGGACCCCACTTGTAATCTCATAGCATCCAGTTCATTGATGTGCTAATGTGCTATAGATACTCCACCATCAGGCTGAGAAACCAGAGAGGCAGAAATTTATGAGTTGCCACTTTCTCCCTCTGGGTGAGAAATAAAAGACATGGAAGGAAGAAGAGACTCAAGAAATACTATCCAGTCAAGAGCATATGGGTTTTTCTGCACTTTAGGAATTAAAAGGACTCCATACTTGTCCCCACCCATCTCTGGAGGAAAACAAATAAAACAGCTCCTATTTTTTAATTGACATGTGCCAAAGAGAAGAAACACTATCTAGCATTAAGCAACACAACAGAATTAGCACTGGAAGAGGAGGGGAGGAAAGGGGAGGGGAGGGGAGGGGAGGGGAGAGGAGAGGAGAGGAGAGGAGAGGAGAGGAGAGGAGAGAAAGCAGAAGAATTTGTCCAAGTAATATTTTAGCTGTTCAACAGAAAATTTGGCTACTAGAAAATTGGGAATGGAATGGAGTTCTCTCACTTTTTATCATTATGTAGGGCATCAAACAGAATGAGATTTTGCTTCAGATCAATAAATTCAATACAATCGTATCTCATTTTTGATCAATTTTGATCTCTTTTAACCTATCTTTTAGAATATGGTTGTGGACATGTCCCTCCAGAATCAAACCCTACAAAACTTGTCTGCCTCTGCTACAGCTGCAGATACTACAATTAAACAACACAAGAATTTAGTTTCTTTTCTGTTCTGAGGATGAACATGTCAACGGCAAATGTCTTCTTACTTTGTTTTAGGTCCCTTCTCCGAAGCTACGCATCCCCATTTAGGGGATTATAAGTTTAAAGCTTATTTTAAAAAGTAAGCAATCTAGCTGATTGGTTCTGGGCATCAGAAATGAAACAGAATCAATTAAAGAGGAAATGAAGACATCAATGTTTTTGACGGAGATTTTACCCTGAAATATACTAAGTCACAAAGAGCAGGTGAAAATGGCTGTTAATTTCATGCCCAGACAGAAAAGTAACATTCAACACCACACTGCAACTTCCGTACACTCTAATGAATTTCTAAGGGACCGCACCGAAAGAGATGGTCCATCCTCAGCTTTGAAGTTATCACCTACAATCTTGCCCTGATCCCAAACTGCAGGGTCAACCAAACTTCAGCATCCCTACGGAAGTCATTAGTTATATTATATTAGCTGCAGTTGTAACATTATCAACCTGAATACATAACTTATTGATTTGCTCCCACACAAGATCCCTAAATGCTTCAAAACAATAAAGAGGACACTGACTCACTGAGCAAACTCAACGGCAATGCGTTCTCACCTCACACAGAAGTGGAACCTATAACAAATTTAGACAAACCCCATTCAGATGATGTGGTGGAATCTCCAGCTAGACTGGAGGGAGGTGTTAAGAAGGGATTGAGTTTTTAGGGCACAAGCCTGACCTCCCCCGGAATCCTTGAAATCTTATCTGATGGTTTCCACCAGTCAGTCTGGTGAGATTCTTGTAACATAGCTGAGTAGCAATAAAGCTTCTGTTTGGAATGATTCACAAGTGATTCTGGTTGCTTTCACTTGACAGATGGGTATTATAAGGTTATTCTCCAGCCCCACTGATATCTGATTACTTTCTTAAAGCTTTCTCTTTGCTGTGAGCATGTAGAGTGTCAAGCACTATGGAAATCAGGAGATTCAGGCAGTTTGAATGAGCATATTTATTGCAAGCTTAAGCTCTCTACAAGAATCTGAGCTACTAATGGTCAAGGGAAATGAGTGGGAATTAAGAAGTCAGTCAAGGTGGACTGGACCTAGATCTCTTGCAGGTGACTGATGATGCATTTGACCTCTCCCTCGGGCTCAGCCTGGTCATCTCCTACAAGATTCCTGTCCTTGGCATAGACTAGAAGTTTATGTTTTTCTCCATAGCAGAAGTTGTACCTTATGGAAGCCACATTATAAATGATGGGAGGACCTACTTTAGAAGGAGGAAGATGACATAGACCTCTCCTCTAGATGCTCCTTAAATCCCTTAGAACCCCAACAAGGCATTAAAACAAGCTTGACCCCATTCTAGTTCTGGTGGTGAGGCTGCGATGGCCCACTGCGGAAAAGATGCTGACTGAATTCAGGATGAACCTGATGGGAGATGGAGACCAGGCTGAGCCCGAGGGAGGGGTCAAACATGTCATAAGTTACGAATCCCTGGGCGCCTTGAATGTCTTTCTTATCTCCCGCTCATTTCCCTTGACTGCTAGTTGGCCAGATTCTTACAGAGACCTTAAGCTTGCGATGAATACTTGTTTGAACTGCCCTATGATAGCTAGGTCAAGAGCTGATGCCCACCCTCTACAGAAGGGTCCTTGGTTCAGTTTTTAGCACTTCCTGATCAGCCTGAGAATTTCAAAATCATGGCAAGGAAGAGAGAAGAGTTTGCTCAGAAAAACTGTCAAAGCTTAATTGTGTCTAAAAAAGTTAAAACAACCTCCTGTATCAATGGTTGCCTGCTTTTTTTTTTGAAACCCCAATAATAATCATCATCATCTCAACTTATTACCGTCAGATCTGCAACTGGAAAAGCTAAGTTGCTTTCTTAATTTTAATTTTATTGAAGAGAAGTGAACAAAACCTACCCAAGGCACCACCGCAGAATTACATTAACAGTAAAATTACATTATTAATTCTTTAATCTCACTCGAGGCCTCAAGCTGTTGCTATGTCCAATTACTCAGCTAACCACCTGTCAGATTTATAAAGCGAGTTTAACATTACCTCCTGGACAGTTGTGAGCTCGGTGCTCGGTCAAGTCTGCCAAAGAGTCAAAGTCCTGCTGGCAGTTATCACAGGTGTAAATTGATTCATCCTCCATGTCTTCATCTTCCTCATTTCGTTCTTCCTGGCTGGTGATGCTGTTTCGCTCTTCCAACGCCCGGATCTCTCTTTTATCATTCTCCAGCTCTCTTCCCAGACCTCCTGCCAACAAGAAGGAAAGTCACTCTCAAGTCTGGATCGCGCCCCCACCTCCCCCAGGAAAGAGGCAAACGGAGTGACTTGAAAGGAAAGTCCTGTAGGTTTTACCCGGAGTCGAAGGTCTGGAAATGAAAACGGTTATTTTCAGCCAATTCCATATAGCGAAAGCCACAACCAGATAAAATGGATGCTAGTTGGGAGGGATGCTACTCCCGGGAGAGCCTGCGTTTTGTAGCAGCCGAGATATTGAGCAGGACTGTTTTCTTCAGGTCCACCCACAACCCTGGAAGATCACAGCGTGGCTTTGAGCCAGGCCCTCTTGTTCAATCTAGTCTACCCTAATAGGCTGTTGTAGCAGGGACAATATTAGGGGGTGATCTATGTACATCACTTTGAACATTCAGAGAATGAAGATGTAAATGCAAGAGACGAGATATTTCACTCTGTCTACCTATCTGTCTGTCTGCTTATCTATCTACTTATCTTTCTACCTATCTACTTATCTATCTGTCTACCTGTCTATCGATCTATTTATCATCTGTCTGTGTGTCTGTCTGTCTGCCTGCCTGCCTGCCTGCCTGCCTGCCTCTCTATCTATCTGGAATGACCTACCCCCCGACCTACATACAACTACGGACCTGCGCCTCTTCCGCCAAGCCTTGAAAACCCATCTATTCCATGCGGCCGGCCTGGCGTAGTTTTGATTGGACTTTGTTAGGGGTTTTATATGGGGTATTTTAGAGCAGGCTTTTTATTCAATATTTATTGTGATTTTTATTATTGCCTGTTCACCGCCCTGAGTCACGTAAGGGAGATAGGGCGATATATAAATTTAAATAATTAATAAATAAATAAATAAATAAATAAATAAATAAATAAATCTATCTATCTATCTATCTATCTATCTATCTATCTATCTATCTACCTACCTACCTACCTACCTACTTACCTACCTATCATCTATCTACCAACCTACCTATCATCTATCTATCTACCTACCTAAGCTATCTATCTATCTATCTATCTATCTATCTATCTATCTATCTACCTACCTACCTACCTACCTATCATCTACCTACCTATCATCTATCTATCCATCTACCTACCTACTATCTATCTATATATCATCTATCTACCTACCTCCCTACCTATCATCTATCTATCTATCTATCTACCTACCTTACCTACCTATCATCTATCTATCTATCTTCCTACCTACCTACCTACCTACCTATCTATCTATCTATCTATCTATCTATCTATCTATCTATCTATCTATCTATCTATCTATCTATCTATCTATCTATCTATCTATCTATCTATCTATCTATCATGTTAGGCCTTATGCCTGAGATGGGTGGAGATGTCCATTCATTCTCTGCTCTTCCTCTCTTTTTGTCTTGCCTTTCATTCATTCATTTCCCCTTTACTCCCTGCTAAGCAACAGGAAGGAAAGGAACAGATCTCTGCCTAGAAATGTTGAAGTCCGGACAAAAAACCTTGTGATTTTATCAGCCAAACGTTGCATATAGTCCTTAACTCACAGGGTACCCAGAGTAAGTTAAGGAATCATTTCCAAGTTATCATTGAGCAAGCTGGCACTTTATCATTCTTTAATAAAATTAAAAATTGAACACATGAACTAATTGTTCCCATATTCGAGACGGGAAAGACAATTAGCATTGTTGAACACTCGGAAATGGGAGGGCAGCCAAGAAATGCAGCTTATTTCTGGAAAATGTCAAAAACCCAGGGCTACATCTTTTTATTGAGCTTGCTCAGCATTAGAAATCAAAAATTCCTCAAATTTGCCCTTTCTGGTCAAGCTAGAATAAAAAACAAAACAAAATTTTAAAAGGCCAGGTCTCACAACATTTAGTACCATTCAGTCCAAAAGGGAAATATTAAAAATCATTTGTAGACACAAATGAGGGAGGGAGGGAGGGAG
>NW_015386220.1:323566-337053 GCF_001527695.2 Protobothrops mucrosquamatus | reverse complement strand
AAACTTCCTGACAGTGAGAACAATTAACCAGTGGAACAACCTGCCTCCAGAAGCGGTGAATGCTCCAACACTGGAAGTTTTTAAGAAGAGACTGGACAGCCATTTGTCCGAAATGGTATAGGGTTTCCTGCCTGAGCAAGGGGTTGGACTAGATGACCTTCAAGGTCCCTTCCAACTTTACTATTATTATTATTATTATAGATAATGTTGTCTTGATCAGATAGATCTGCTCAGACATTATGAATACAAACTATGAATATTGAAAGGACAAGAAGCAATGTATGAAAACTAATCAAGGAGAGAAGCAACCTAGAACTAAGGAGAAACTTCCTGACAGTTAGAACAATTAACCAGTGGAACAACCTGCCTCCAGAAGCGGTGAATGCTCCAACACTGGAAGTTTTTAAGAAGAGATTGGACAGCCATTTGTCCGAAATGGTATAGGGTTTCCTGCCTGAACAGGGGGTTGGGACTAGAAGACCTCCAAGGTCCCTTCCAACTATGTTATTCTAAAGTAGTTAGGGCTCTTGTTATTCAATCATTAAGTTGTGTCCAACTCTTCGCAACCACATAAACCATAGCAGGCCAGCCCCCTCCCCCCATCCTCCACCGCCTCCCAAACCCATGTTCACCACACAGATAACACTATTAACCATCACATCATCCTCCGCCATCCCCTTCTTCCTTTTGCCTACAATCTTTCCCAACAGTCCTTGGGATTTTTACGAGTCCTCTCTTCTCCTTTGGTGGCCAAAGTATTTGAGCTTCAGTTTCAGTATCTGCCCTTCCCAAAAAAAAAACTGTTGGGGTTGATTTGCTTTAGGAAGTTAGAGCTCTACTAAAAACATTAGAAGAGCAGGCATGATATTTCAGATGCCAAGAATCAAGAAGAAGAACCTACAACGTGCTGATGAAATACACATGAATGAAGAATGGAGAAGAACCCAGGTTCAGTTCTTTATCTGAGGTCGTTGATTGTGCTGAGATCTCAAGGTGGGCATCTAATACCACTTTCTGCCATTGTTTCTCCATAAAAACATTCGCAGGAGGATTGGGGTGAAAGACCATGACTAGTTCAAACTCATCTAGTGAGTTTCCAGGGAAAAGCATACATCTCAGTTTGGATTTTCTTAGTCTAAGTTCTAAACTGAGAATTAACAATTGGAATTAACAACATTTTTATGGCTCCTGGAAACTTAGGGGAAATCCAAGGACTTCCAACAGGTTCTAGACAGTAGCTATGCACTTCCACTTTATATTATTTTGCTGATCTCTACCACTGCTTTTACCAAGGGCCATCAGAGACCTTGTTTTTCAGGCACACTCTGTTAGTTTCCACTGAAAACTGGGGAATCTTCCATACAATTTCTCAGGATCGCATCAGAGGAAAATCAAGAATGGCTGAAGCACCACAAAAGACTACGCATGTTTCTCAAGCAGACAGGGTTGTTTTCCATTGCAACTTCAACCCGTGTTGACTTCAACTTCTGGAACTCTCAACTGCATTGATAGATCTGGAAGAGGGATAATTAGGGAATGGGTTTTCACCTTTCTGCTCCATTCCCGGGGAACACTCAGATAGGGGTCAACTGGATCAAAACTTCATTGGAACCAAACAGTTTGAATCTGTTTCTGGAACAGCAGCAAGATACGGGCTATATATACTTCTGGAGGAGAGTATTTACCATGGGGTATTTAGCATCAGATATGGTGCTGGCTGGTAGCTTGATGGACCCCAAATCAGATTGTACAAATCCGTGGGAGTCATGAGGATCAATGGCTATTAGCTCTGACAGCAATGTCACTGCCTCTGGAGGCATCTGCTGAGAAACCAGTGGACTTCCTTATGCAGTTGATGGCCACTGTGGGAACAGACTTTTGGATTGGATGGACTGGGGGTTTGATCCTGCAGGACACTGCTTAAGTTCTTATGTTCTTGTTCCAGGTAAATCTTGCCATCTCCTCTGTATCTCATGGACCTCACCAAGGAGGGGAACTTTCATTAGAACTTGTGTCAGTGAGCCAACCAAGTAGACACATTCAATTCCAGTAAGGCATTGCCTCAAGTCTCCCATGGGTGGCTTAACCACAACCTGTTGTTCTTCACAATCCTGGGTTCATACAATGTTCTAAGCCATTAACTAAGCAACCCACATTTTGCCTTACAGCAACATGGGAAAACAGTCTGCAGGGCTTAGGAGGTTTACTTCTGGAATATATATTTTTCTTTGAATTAGATTGGATCTGTACTCCTTGTCTCCGGAGGCAGACACATCTATTCTTCCTTCAACTCTGCTGTCTTCCAGTTCTGAGAATACTTAGTTTAACAAGTAAGTAGAAAGCCTTATTAAAGCCCGCTAATTTTTATACGTCACTCAAACCGTGAGTCACTTTATTTTTCATTACTGCTGAAATCTCCTACAGGAACCCACATATTAAGTTTCTTTATTTTCGGGTGGTCATTGTACAGTAAAAATTAGTCGACAAAGAAGAGGAAAGGAAATAACGAAGTCTTAATCTCTCGTCAAAAGACAACATAGAAATAACGATGGAAAAGGGAAAAGTGTTCCAATAACGTTGTGTTTTAGTAGTCCTATATATTCGTAGTTCATTTAAAGTGTAGTCGAGATTCGTTGAAATTTTCACAATCGAATTAACATGTTTTACACACACACACATACACACACATATATGATAAAAATAAATAAACGCGAGCACCAGGATAAAATTAAACTAAAAACGTTTAATAAAAATGCTTTTTATATATATATATATTTCTGGAAGAAAGAAGGAGGGGAAAAAAGGAGGAGAACCTGTTTGCAATTATTACTTCTGCTCTCCCTAAACACTTATATTACTAAAGTGAAATGCCTTCTAAACACAAAGACAGATCTGGGAAGTAATTATAGAAATGCATTCAGGGGCAATAATTCTATATTAACTGTCAGCAGTATACATCTTCTGGAAAAGCACTTGTTATGAAGGAATTATGTATGTCACAGGCAGAGATATTAAAGGCAACTGAAAATTGCAAGGATATATTAAACTTAACTCCAAGTCCCTCATCGGGGTTCAATTTATGTTTAATTTGTTACCTTGAAGTTGAGCCAAGACATATAAGAACATCTGTTAAGCGATGCAAATATGCAGACAATTCCACCAATTTCTATTTGAGAGACTTATATTAAATCTTTTTTTGAAAAAAATAGAACACACCACTAGCAGCATTCACACTTGCAATATTCAGTTTTGCTAGGGGGACAAATTGAAGACAAAAGAGATTTGGAGCAGGAGACGGCAGTTTTGGGAAGGAAGGAAGGAAGGAAGGAAGGAAGGAAGGAAGGAAGGAAGGAAGGAAGGAAGGAAGGAAGGAAGGAAGGAAGGAAGGAAGGAGGCATCACCAGAAAGTCCCCATGATTGTAGTACCTTATTAAGAATCACTCAACACATTCAGTCTAGGTTTGTCTGCACATCATGTCAAGCAACAGATTGGGGTTTTGAAATCATGTAGCAAGTTTAGTGTAGTGATTAAGGTGTCAGGCTAGAAGCTAGGCATTGTGAGTTCTAGACCTGCCTCTGGCCAAAAGCCAGTGGATGCCCTTGGGCCAGTCATTCTCTCTCAGCCCTAGGAAGGAGGCAATGGCAAACCACTTACAAAATCTTACCAAGAAAACTGCTGGGACTTGTTCAGGCAGTTGCCAGGAGTCAGTGCTGACTCAAAAGAACAGATTATCTACCTACCTACCTACCTACCTACCTATCTACGTCTGTCTGTCTGTCTGTATCTATCATTTCCCCTGGTTTTTTTTTAATGATTCTATTTTATCTCATCCCCAAAATTAAATCAGCCTGATTTGCCAAGTTTTCAGGCCAATATTAGCCTCCTTTCTTTACCAGTGGTGGGGACTGAGAGGGGAAGTCAATTGCCTTTCCCACACCCATCCCAGTTAAGCACACCAGAACTGGAGCACGCCAGAACGGTCCTGCCGCGTCATTGACATCATTTCATCATCACAGGGTTTACTGCCGTTTCTTAGAAAAAGGTGACCTGGAGCTTCAGCCTGGACTCATCAAAACTTGCTCGCCTCTAAACTATTATGGGAAGTCAGACCCAGGGCAATTTGCTTGCCTTCAGCTTCCCACCTTGCATAAAGCTAACCATTATGGCTTAGCATTGTGTTGGAATCTGGCCCCTGAAATCTTTTGAAATTAAAATGAACCTGTCCTCAAGACTGCCACAAAGTTGGGGTGGGGAGCAAATTTTCCTAAGCATCTATCTACCCATTTATAATTGCAGGGTTTTCTTTTGTCTCTAAAGTTACAATTCCTTCTTTTCTCTCAACTCCCAGTGTGCAGAAAGCACGCACTTCATCGCCATCCTACAGGTTTTGCCATTAGACCTGGCTAAACGACATAACTCACCGTCTTCTTCCTCACTGGCCATGCTGGCTAGTCCTGCTGGGAACTGTAGTTCAGCAAGATCTGGGTGCGCCAGTCCTAGGTTAGATGCTCCCATTAGGTGGGCCAAGGCCTTGAAGGGAGAAGCCAGCCAAGTGTTAACTGAGCAACGCTCAGTCAAACACACAGAGACTCAAAAGGAAAACACTTGAAACAATTAACAGGGATCTCGCCAGAATTTTCATTAGTGATGTTTTTATTTGCCTGGGTGCTCCCTGCTTCTCATATTTCTTCCAAAGATCCTTAATTGGTCCTCTGGTCTATGAAGTAAAGTTCCTGGAGTTTTCTCGTTCTCAGAGGAGACTCAGCCAAGGTGGGGAGAAAGGACTGCTCATAATATTGTTTTCCAGACAGAGCTAATAGCCACCATCTTCCACTAATGAAAATATGTTGGGGAGAAAAGGCTGCTGTTGTAATTAAACTTGAGAAGAGTTCAATTGGTGGGGGAAGAGAAATTAAATTTATTTACATGCTGTTCTGGTGCTGATGAAGCATTAGCTATTTGGGAGGCCTCCTAATTAACCTTCATTTAGTTCACGTCCTCTTTTTTTTTGAGATGCGTCTCCTTCTACAATCGGGAAAATGATTGTTATTATTACCTACTTGCTCAATTTATATCCCACTTTCCCACGGAGACTACACACTCAAGACGGTCAACATTTTGAAGCAACCCAAAAGGTCTATCAATCAAGAGGTTGCGAGGACCGGCCTCATCATCCTCATCTGGAATAAGAAAAACAAACAAACCAACACAGTTTTTTTCAGGCCCAAAATTTGTGCCTTGAACCTTAAGTCCTTGAAGTTGGGCGTTGGAGATGCTGGAAATTAAAGGAAGGGAAAGCCACTTTGAGAACGTGATTCTGAAAAGAAGCATGGGAGAAGGCTTGGCCGTGAGGAAGATGAAATTATGCAAAGATAAGTCTTTACTTTCACCCACTCAATGCATTTTCTTGTTGATGTTCACATCTCACTCCCTGAATGCCTCTTTTTTTTCCAGAGATCTGATGCCAGGAAAGACCATTTCCCTCTAGACTTCTTCATCTACAGAGAAATGTTCAAAGCAGGCAACAGAAGTGAGCGAATCCCACAGTGAACTCCTTAAGTAAACTCACTGAAGGGAAGAAAAAACCTTACATCTCATGATGATCCATTCTTTTTTCCAGTGTCTACCTTGGCTGTCTAGACCAGGGGTAGGCAACCTTGGCTCTTTTATGACTGGAGGACTTCAACTCCCAGAATTCCTGAGCCAGCCATGCTGAGGGGAAAGGGAGAGTTTCCAAGCTGAGCCATGCTGGCTCAGGAATTCTGGAAGTTGAAGTCCACCAGTCATAAAAGAGCCAAGGTTGCCTACCCCTGGTCTATACCAATATGTCTCAACCTTGATGACTTTAAGATGTGTGGACTTCAACTTCCAGAATTCCCCAGCCAGTTATGCTACACATCTTAAAGTCATCAAGGTTGAGAAACATTGGTCTAGACAACATATTTTACCCCTCCTTTGTAATTATTTATATACTTTTACATTACACATCTTCCTATGGAACACACGTGCATCTGGTTGAACAGAAATATTTCTGTTTTTTTCCAAGGCACCATTTCATCACCTCCATTAACCTTCTGTTATTAAGATGGAAAATGTTGCTTTCTCTTAATTTTTTTTATGAATGTGTTTGGAGTTTCAGGAACTGCTCCCAATGTTATCTTCTCCTCCACCGTTCCATGATTTGGTCTATCTAAATTGCCACTTCTAATTTGTGCACATCAACTGGCGTACAACAGGAGGCTCCAGACTTTCAGAAAGAAAGCTACATCTGACATCATTGCTTCCTATTTTCTCAGCTCCAAACACGCTCCCTTAACTTAAATCTAACAACAATTGAATGATGACATTGTTACCAGCTCATGGTCACAGACACACAATATCTATATATTGTTGCTTTTGAATCAAATTGTCCTATAGAATAGACAAAGTATTAATACACAAGAGAAGATCAATCTTGCCTATCATAAATGGAGGGCAATATTTGAGATACACTGAAGTAGTAGTAGTAGTAGTAGTAGTAGTAGTAGTAGTAGTAGTAATAATAATAATAATAATAATAATAATAATAATAATAATAATAATAATAATAATAATAATAATAATAAAGTTGGAAGGAACCTTGGAGGTCATCTAGTCTAACCCCCTGCTCAGGCAGGAAACCCTATACCACTTCAGACAAATGGCTGTCCAATCTCTTCTTAAAAACCTTCTGGAGGCAGGTTGTTCCACTGGTTAATTGTTCTAACTGTCAGGAAATTTCTCCTTAGTTATAGGTTGCTTCTCTCCTTGATTAGTCTCCATCCACTGATCAGACCATGATGATCAGACCTTCTTGGTTGCTTCCACATACCAACTAAGATATGGTATGTAATTCTGACATGTTGAATAAGCCATTGTGTCTAAGTTATGCAAAAACCAACCCATAAATCATGAGTTTAAAGCCACAGTTTGTGCTTTACACTAAGCCAAAGCCAGCAAAACCACAGTATACTGTATTACAAAGTGTGAATCCTACCAACTCTAACTTCAGGAATGAAACAAATTTAGTTTAGCCTAAAGTTTGCTCCTGTAATTGGGAAAACTCAACTCTTTCGCTAACATTCGGGTTAATGCTATTGCAATTTCGTATATTCTGGATTTTTGAAACTTCACTTCTAAAATAAGTGAATGTGTAAAGGTGAAAATATATAATGTTGTTCTAAACACAATAGGTCTGTCCAAAAGACCTCTCCTTCGTTTCCTGCAGAGGGACATCTTTAGCACATGTCTGTCCGGAGAAAAAGAAGACTGGCTGGTGAACAATTTGGAAAGAAAGCAGGTGCCAGGAAAGAACCGTATATCACAGCCTGCTTTATTTCAGTCCCTTCTCAAAACCTAAGGCTGGAAAGTGCATCTAGCAATTGCAGAAAAGTTCCACTACAATATTAATTTCCCTGTTTTTCTGTGCGTGTCAAGAGGATGAGCAAAAGAAGGTTTTCCATCACAGCTCATTTCATGGCCAGAAGTACAAATTTGCAAAAATTTGTGCTTGTGTGACTCATATTTCTTTGACCAATTACTCATTGCCTTCCATTCAGGGCTTCCCCACTTTTTCCCAAATGAGTCTTGCAATTATTATTTCAGGAACTCAGCAGTCCCCAAACCTAACAGGATGATCAGAGGAAGGAGGGGGGGGGGAGAATATTTGGTGATATGAAACATCTTTTCTCCTTTGGAAAAATACAGATTGGATCTTTTCCCGATTCCTGCATGATTAAGAACTGCAGTATCTCAATGGCTCACAAGTACATTTACAAGCATTCATGACAATTGATAACCCTGAATACAATTTCTTCATGATTGGCTACTTAGATTTATAAACCATGAATTAGTGTTATGTGACTCCTGTGAACTATGGCTAATTCAGCAAATGATAGCTTGAATTCAGCCCAGGAAGAGTTAAAAAAAAAAAGATTGTTACATAAGAATTCTTGTTAAAAGTATTCCAGGAAGTTATCAAGAACTGGCAGTGAAGAAAATCTATAAAATAAAATAAATAAAATTGGCTAAAATTTGTCTGAAATGGTATAAGGTTACCTGCTTGAGCAGGGGGTTGGACTTGATGACCTCCAAGGTCCCTTCCAACTTTTTATTATTATTATTATTATTATTATTATTATTATTATTATTATTATTATTATTATTATTATTATTATACCATATAAATTGATTCCTTCCAAGAGTGCATCGACGGAATTATAAACAAATTATGGTAGGACACAATTACTCCGCCCTTTGGATGCAAAGTTTTCAGGAAATTGGGAAATTTGAAATTGGGAAATTTCAAATGCTTGGATAATGATCTTAGCCACTGCAGGGGTTTCTGGTGAAGAAGATCAAGATGGTGGTTGTGATAATGCAAAGCTCACCTCTTTTTTACATCTATTGCACACAAACTGCAAAGTATCACATTGACTTTTTGTACACCAGGTGTGAATCTGACTGGGGTTTTGGTTTATTGCCCAGAAAAACTTACAACATTTATAATAAACAGATTTGCTTCATTTTACTAATTGACATGCTTGCTTTAACAAAACACTGAAAAATTAAAATTTAAAATTTTTGCTTAGATTAAGGATATCTGAAAATGTAGGAAATTAGCCTGGCAGCAAATTTAACAAGCCAATTTGAAAAGAATGCTACAATGAAAGATAAATGCATTTAAATAGGGCTACGGTCATTTACATATTGCAAAAAGTTTTTATTCCTTTAAATTTCCTTCATCACTGTAAATGCCCCCTGGATAATAATATGGAATAAGGATGTTCAAAATGTTTTTACTTCTCTTTAAAACCCTGCCTCTATTTCAATCTGGATGCATATTGAAGTTTTTTTTCCCCCATTATTTTTTTATTTCTTTTTTTAGGTTTGAAATTTTATTAATGCAATTAAAAAAAATCTGTAGTCAGTCTTTATTTTGGCCAATGACCAGCTACAATCAAGAGAAGTCAAGCTAATAAATACAAAATAAAAAAACATTGTTTCAGGTGACTTCCTAGATACGAATATAAAATATTGTGACAAAGTCCCAAACTGACTTCCTAGTATGATTTAAAACTAAAACTGTCTTCACTCTTTCCACCCAAATCTGGTTCACTTCCAGATCCCCAAATCATATTATAGGGTGTTAACCAGCAGCCAGCTTCACACATTGCATACAGCCACAATTTGCTAAGTAAGACACAATTTATTGACGTCACTTTAGCGTATTAAGCATTGCTTCTTTAGTTCTGGTTCAGGGCGATGCGCACAATCCATTTTTATGATCTGTCGTCTACATTTTACAAGGAGGACAGAAAACTTCACAATTTACACAATTTGCACCTCTGGTTCAACCAGAGGAAACCACCAGGTGATGTCACTAAAATGGCTAAAAGTTTGTATCCTATTTGGAGAGGGATGAGATTTAGGTGAATGGAGGCACGATGGCTGAGGAATTCTGGGAGTTGAAGTCCACAAAGGGCCATGTTTGAAGACCCCTGATCTAAATGTAGATTTCTAGATGGGTCCTCATCTTCAGCTTCCTAGTTTACCTAGGAGAACTGCAAATAACTGAGTCCTGAAATCTACTTAAAACACCATTGCATAGAACATAGAATAATAGAGCTGGGAGGGATCTCAGAGGTCTTCTAGTCCAACCCCCTGCTAGAGCAGGAGACCCTATACCATGTCAGACAAATGGCTGTCCAGTCTCTTCTTAAAAACTTCCTGTGTTGGAGCATTCACCACTTCTGGAGGCAGGTTGTTCCACTGGTTAATTGTTCTCACTGTCAGGAAGTTCCTCCTTAGTTCTAGGTTGCTTCTCTCCTTGATTAGTTTCCATCCATTGCTTCTTGTCCTGCCTTCAGGTGCTTTGGAAAATAGCTTGACTCCCCTTCTTTGTGGCAGCCCCTGAGATATTGGAACACTGTCATCATGTCACTCCTAGTCCTTTTTTTTCCCCTAGACTAGACATACCCAATTCCTGCAACCGTTCTTCGTATGTTTTCGCTTCCAGCCCCCTAATCATTTTTGATGCTCTTCTCTGCACTCTTGCAATAACTTCCAAAATCTCTTGCAGTACCATCTCATTTTGCTGCAGAATGGCAAGCCTCTGAATAACTCCATGCCTGAATTATTACAGTACCACCCCCGTAACCCGCCTTTTCGAGAAATATTTTCTGGCGATACAGCCTGCAGTTATACGTTGCGTTGTCCATGGTTCTCCGAACAAAAGCAATGGAACCCATGGAAGCATCAAGGGAAGACGCCAGACGCCTGCTCATTTGGAAGAGAAGCTTTGTTCCCGCAGCAGGTGGTGCACACCTATAATACCACATCATCCGGGACGTTAAAATCGATCTACGCAATGTCTGTTTCCATGACAGATGCAAGTGTGCTTAAAGCACCACCATACGGAACACAGCGGTGGGCTCTGAAAGAAACCCACCTCTCAAAGAACTTAATTTTTTTTTGGAGTTCTCTGTGTCCTTAAGGTGAGGCAGCCACGGGATGTCAGACTCTAACAGAACCCTGAATCCCAGGAGATCTCCTGTCACTTCAGCTAGCAGCTTAACCGTTCGAAAGAAAAGCATTCCGGTTTCTATTGGGTTTGCCCAGATATGAACTAAAATTCAGTCAGAGGAAGTAATCTCTTACAGCCAAAAGACAATGTCCCTCCGGGCTCTTTGGAAGATGAGATGAAAAGCAAAGCTTAACTCTGTCTTTTAGAGTTGCGACCTTCTTTGGCGACCTTCTGACAAGCCAAGTCAAAGGGGAAAGTTGTGGTGGATGTTGTTGTTGTTTTTAAAAGGCAAAATAAAAAGGCCATTCTTTTAACACAGTGGTTCTCAACCTTTTTAATGCCGCGACCCCAACCGGTCGTAAGTCGAGGACTAAACCGGTCGTAAGTCGAGGACTATCCAACCAGTCGTAAGTCAAGGACTTTCCCTGCCCGGGAGCGCCGCGCATGCGTGGTTCTGCCCCCTGCGCCAGCCGAGGCGTAGCTGGCAAGCGGCAGAGACGGAGCAGGCCGACCACCAGCTGGCCCAGCCCAAGGGAGGTAAGGCACCTGCCGGAAAAGGGGAAAAAATGGCGGACAGCCTTGCTTGGTGACCCCCGTGAAATGGTCGATCGACCCCAAATGGGGTCGTGACCCATAGGTTGAGAACCGCTGTTTTAACAGTTGTTCGTAACTGTCTCATTTCTTAAAACAGAGCTAGAGGTAGCTGAAGTTCTAAAATCTGCATGGAGGACCATGGAGATTGTGAGAATCCCTGCTAAGTGTTGAGGACATTGATGTATCCTCAAGATGTGTCATTAGAGGAGGAGACAAAACCAAATCAAGACGAAGAAAGAAAATTAC
This sequence comes from Protobothrops mucrosquamatus, assembly GCF_001527695.2. NCBI lineage: Eukaryota > Metazoa > Chordata > Lepidosauria > Squamata > Viperidae > Protobothrops > Protobothrops mucrosquamatus. The sequence continues at coordinate 325,669 of NW_015386220.1, read as the reverse complement.
CTCCAACAAAAAGAGCACACAGAGAGTCCTTATCTTACAACCATTTGTTTACAGACGGTTCAAAGTTACAAAGGCACTGAAAAAAGTGATGGAGGACCATGTTTCACACTTATGACCGTTGTATCCCCACGGTCAAAATTCAGATGCTTGGCAATCGGCTCATATTTATGACGGTTGCAGCGTCCCAGGGTCACGTGATCCTCTTTTGCAACCTTCTGACAAGCCAAGTCAAAGGAGAAGGCGTATTCGTTTAACAACCGTGTTGCTATCTTAACAACTGCCGTGATTCACTGAACAACTGTGGCAAGAAAGTTTGTAAAATGGGGGCAAAACTCACTTGTCAACTGTCTCGCTTAGCAACAGAAATTTTGGACTCCGTTGTGTTCGTAAGTCAAGGGCTACTTGTATGCATTTCTCAGCGACCCAAGACTCAAAGTCAATGTTCTGGATAGACGACAACATCGTAAAAAAATCAAGTATTTAACTTGAAGGATTTCTGTGCTCTTCTTCATTTTTTTTCTTGTTGGGGATACAATTTTATTATTTTATAAACCGACTGGAGTGATAGAATGTCACTTTCTAAAGAAGGACATTAAGCACATATTCTCCCCGAGCAGAAGATAAACACCGTACATGAGACTTTTGAGTAGAACAAGATGGGAAGCTGGAGGACGGAGGATGAAACCATTAAAAAGCCATAAGGTACAACCGAGTATATTATGTGCGGAATGCCTCCATGGTGATGTACAGTCCCCAAAACAGGTCCTGCGATTCCCTTGGGCTGAACTTTCATTACCTTACTTTATGATCTTCCTGTTTGCATTGGAACCAGTCAAGTGATGTAGAGCTTCAATAAAAGATGGAATAACCATGTTTTGCTTTTCATTTTGTGCCCTGGCTCAAACCAACATCATCCCTCTTGCCCTTCTCTGTTGACCCCTGTGTGTGTGTGGGGGGGAAACTTCCACCTGCTAAACCAGATCATTTTGTGGGATATTCTGAATTCTCAGAATTCCTCACATGTTGTTCGTCAGTTCAAAACTGGAACCCCCAACGGGAATCTAGTTAACTGGTTAGATAAAAAATTAGCTTAACGTGATTTGGAAATTCAACCATTCTAAGGGGAAAAGGAGGGGAAGGAAGGAGAGGGAGGGAGGGAGGGAAGGAAGGAAGGAAGGAAGGAAGGAGAAGGGGAGAGAGAGGGAAAGGGAAAGGGAGGGGAAGGGGAGGAGGAAAGGAAAGGAAAGGAGAGGAGAGGAGAGGAGAGGAGAGGAGAGGAGAGGAAAGGAAAGGAAAGGAAAGGAAAGGAAAGGAGAGGAGAGGAGAGGAGAGGAGAGGAGAGGAGAGGAGAGGAGAGGAGAGGAGAGGAGAGGAGAGGAGAGGAGAGGAGAGGAGAGGAAGACCCAATGCAGTGGGATAACACAAAATACTACAGCATCGAATTCACACTTGATTAAAGAGAAGGGGAAATCCCACTCACACCCGTTATTGTATAATTACATCAGACATGAAAGTGCCATGATACCATTGCAAAAAACTTTGTAGCTGGCTGTGTGTGAAAAAGTCATAGCTAGGTACAGTGCACCAGTTCCCCAGAGAGCGGAGCAATATTAGTCTTTGGGTTTTATTAGCCATATGGAACCAATCTAGTCCCCGCCTTGCAATGGCTGGGTTGAGAGTAAAGACCAAAATATATTTCGCGCTGAGCAATTTATTCTGTTTACCTGATTGGGTTACGGTCGAGTCCCAGTTCAGTGTGAAGTCTGGTGTTTCACCCTCTTCGACTGAAAGAAAGCAGAAAAGCTACAGTGAGGTTCAAGGGAAGAATAAGCAGATTTTTCACAAGAATCATCCCAAACCACTTAACTTTTTTTATTTTTTATTTATATATATTAATAATTAGATTATTTATTTATTTATTTGATTAAATTTATATACCGCCCTTCTCCCGGAGGACTCAGGGCGGTGCACAGCATATTAAAACAAATAACAATAAAATACCAGAATAAAAACCCCTCTAAAACCAAATTAAAAGCCAAATATTAGTAGCTGTGTAATAATTAAAATTATATTAAAATCATCCCTAACTAAAATCCACCCTAG
>NW_015386220.1:298748-322925 GCF_001527695.2 Protobothrops mucrosquamatus | reverse complement strand
AGTTGTTAAGTTAGTAACCCAATTGTTCAAGCGAAGACGGTTTCCCCCACTGACTTTGCTTGGCAGAAGGTCGCAAAAGGGGATCCCAGCACCCTGCAACTGTCATAATATGAGTCAGTTGCCAAGCGTCTGGAATTTTGATCACGTGACCAGGGGGTTGCTGCAACCTTTGTAAGTATGAAAAACGATCAATGCCACCGTAATTTCAAACGGTCCTTAAATAAACTGTTGTAAGACGAGGACTCCCTGTATAGTCTGAAGTACCATTTGCCTCTCAGCACAACACTTTCACAAGAGCCCCTAAAAAAAGCCCCCCCCCAAATATCCCCTTTAATTCTGGGAGACTAAACGAAGCTGAGATCTGAATTGCAATCTACGATACTTTCCTCTCATCGGGCCAAACAAAACTTTGGCCCTGAAATGTAGATTTTTTTTTTCAACTCGGTTTATTGCCCAAGGTGTAATCAAAATCAAACACTGCCCGTAGGTTTGCTTATTTTGGCTTATTTTGGCACAGTGTGACACGGGAAGCCACCCAAGGTACGGTAACCGAAGAGCCAGTAAATATGGGGCTATCTCAGGCACCTGTAAATCATGGCTTAGTGAGCTGGGTTAACTCGGCAATAAAAAGACAATTTATGTTCCCATCAAATGATTACACATCAGCCATTTAGCACAAAGTATCCCCAAACCAAAGTATAGCGCAAAGACTTCCATTTTCCAGATTATTATATGCCAAATATGAGATTATATGCCAAATATGAGTATATATATATGTATGTGTATACCCACACACATGTCACAATGCTCATTAAGTACATTAGAAAATGTAATCTAAGACATCTGCAGAGGCCAGCCATAACTTCACGAGGCCGATCTGCTCTTAAATGTAAGCTTTTATAAGGGTTGCCTTGGCGAGATGGATGGCACAAAAGTTTAATAAAATAATAAAATAAAATAAAATAAAATAAAAATAGAGTAGAGTAAGAATAGAATAGAATAGAATAGAATAGAATAGAATAGAATAGAATAGAATAGAATAGAATAGAATAGGAATAGGAATAGGAATAGGAATAGACTAGAGTAGAGTAGAGTAGAGTAGAGTAGAGTAGAGTAGAGTAGAGTAGAGTAGAGTAGAGTAGAGTAGAATAGAATAGAATAATGATAGAATAGAATAGAATAGAATAGAATAGAATAGAATAGAATAGAATAGAATAGAATAGAATAGAACCATGATGGAATGGAATGGAATGGAATGGAATGGAATAGAATGGAATAGAATAGACGAATGGAATGGAATGAAATGGAATGGAATGGAATAGAATAGAATAGAATAGAATAGAATAGAATAGAATAGAATAGAATAGAATAGAAAATATGGGATGGAATAGGAATAGGAATAGGAATAGAATAGAATAGAATAGAATAGAATAGAATAGAATAGAATAGAATAGAATAGAATAGAATAGAATCACAGTGCAATAATATGATGCTGGCTGCCATGTCATTTAAAATGCATTTACACAAACTAACATACACCCAGTTATAATGAATGTTTCTTGAACAGTCCTCAAACCAGCTCGTGGCTTTTATTTATTTATTTTGTTTAATTTTCTGGAAGTCTACTTCCTGCTTCTCTTCTCTTCCCCATTCACCTTCTCCTAATTGCTTAGCTACCCCAACTGAATTGAGAGAGAGCTGAAAAGAAACCAGAAAGAACCAAGCACCTTTTGAATAAGAATGATATATGTCTGAGATATAACCAACAAAGGGTTGGACTTTTGACGAGGAACTATATTTAGACAGGTCCACTGTGCAGTTTTGCCTGTTTAGTGAAAAGCCAATTGCTTGGCTTTTTTTACATCAGGGATAAGGTTACTACCTAAGTGCTTTATCTGAGGAAGAAAAAGAAGGATGAAAAAGGATGGATGAAAACGAGCATTAAAATTCTTGTTTAGAATTGTGGTGAGCTTTTAAAAAAAAAAAGGAATGTTCCTGCGATAAAATTGAAAATGAGATGACTTAGTTCTTCCATCCAGCTGTTTCACCGTCCTATTTCAACATCTGCTCCAGCTTAAAACGCAGACACAACAATAGAATTGTGCACAAACATTAATTTTGGTAGGACCAGATCACAAAATTCCTCTGGATGTAAACAATCTTGCTTTCATTATCTTCAATGGTCTACCCATTGTCTTTGTAAACTCGCTATTAGTCACAAAACATTACTATTATGTCAGACACATCTTCAGATATTTATGATTAAACAAAGTCAGATGGTCACAAACTCAAAGGAGAACATTTAAAATCCAACAGCATATTAAGAAGACAGAAAAAAAAATAGGGGGATACTTATACATTACTCGTTATTCATCTCTTGCTAAACAAGAAACTCCTGAAAATAATATTGGTTTTTTTACAAGATTTTTGATCCATTAAAACAAACTGTGAATCTCCCCTTTGCAATGTATGGTATGCTGGGAATCTAATTATGAGGATCATTAAAAAGAAGATCTACCATTCTTTCCCCAATGAACTTGATAGATTGCAAAACCAGACTAGTTGGTTTTGTACTGCACTTTGCTGAAAAGTTGTGAAGCAGTTATCCAGGAGAGAGTTACTAACCCATATTATTCTAGAAATGGAAGCACGACAACATCCTCAACTGCCTTAGGCTAAATCACACTGTAGGACCTGCTGTCTCAAGTTCCAAGCCAAGTCTTGGTCATCGCCGGCTCTTACACGCTCAACAGGAAATGCACAGATAACCCATAGTATGTGTGGCACGGGTTCCACCGATGAGGTATCCCCTCCCACCCCAAAGCTATGAAGAAGACAAGTCCTCCCAACTCATATCCCCTTCCAAACTGGCCAATACGGTCATTGAGGGTCAACAGTTGGCCAACAAAAACACGTGCTTGACCTGCAAGCTAGGATGATGCATGCCTCCAACTATTTTCCAGGTTCTTAAATCTCCATCAGAGAGGTCTCCTCCCAAGCTCAACTGTTGTCACTTTTTTGAGGAGAGGAAAAGAGCAGCAAGCTGGCATCTTCCAAAATTTCATTGCAAGACTCAGTGGGAGTCAAGGCCTCCAGCCAGAGTGCTGTCTTTTAATAGGACTATTATACACTACCCCTTTCATCACTGGACTGTCCTATGAAAGAGGTGGGAGGGTTCCCCAGTTTTTTTCAGCTTATACTACACAGGCTAAATTCACACAGATTTTTGAGCTGATTTTTCCCCCTCCAAAGTCCTAATGAGACCGTTATTGTTCTGCTGGCAACGAGGAAAAAGGGTAAGGATGAAATGGCAGGGAACAGGAGGGGGTACATGGAAACAGGGAAGCGAATGTACTATTAATTTAGGTTAAATGAAGGAGGGAGAAGTACAGGAAGGGAGAAACTCAATGAGGAAGCAACTGCCATCACTGAGACTGGGTTTACACACCACTGCACTATAAGCTGGCATGGCTTGTGCTCTAGAAAACAGGCTTTCTGGTTTTGAATAAGGCGAAACCAATCATTGTAGTGGTTCCAAGAAGTAATTTCTTGGACCAGGCTCAGGAATTCTGGGAGTTGAAGTCCACAAGTCATAAAAGAGCCAAGGTTGCCTACCCCTGGTCTAGTAGGTAAGGCACCAGGCTAAAAACTGGAAGATGATGTGTTATAGTCCCACTTTAGGCATGAAAGCCAGATGGGTAACTTTGGGCCAATTACCAGGGGATGGTGAGTTCTAGTCCTGCCTTAGCCATGAAAGCCAGCTGCGTGACTTTGGGCCAATCGCTCTCCCTCACTTTATTGTTATTGTGGAGAAAAATTAATAATTAGTATTAGGTATGTTCGCTGCCTTGAATTGTTTATAAAAAATAATAATAATAATGAATGAATGAATATCCAGCTTAGTATATGGCAATTTATTCAACCAGCACAATTTAGCATTTTGCAAGACACCCAGAGTTGCTTTACCGGTGAGATGGGCGGCATATAACTATAAATACATCAATCAATAAGTGAGTCTTAAAACAATCCAAGAGATGCCTCAGTCAAGTCAGGTTCAAGGTTTTGATATCAATTTTTACAGCTCCCAAGTAATTTTCAGCCAAGGTATTAAGATCTTCTTCCCTATGGATGCTGCTTATGAGCTTCAGCGGCGATCTTTCTGCTCATGCCACATTTTTGTAGCGTAGAAGCTGACTGTACTCTAGTTATCATGGATTTTAAATCCTACAATCTGGTTTTAAGTGCAACAAGATACCAAGGAGATGAAGGAGTTCCCTTTAAGTGAGAAAACCCAACCCACAAAAATCTATGAATGAGAACAAAGACAAGGAATAAGAGGTTGGAGGTATTCTCTCTCTCTCTAGAATGCTGTCCAGGTCCCCTTCCCACCATGCTTCTATTAGAAGAATTCTTTTAACTGAAACAATCCAAAAGAAAATGGACGAGCTGGAAGCAAAGCACCAACCTCCAGCACCATCTATGTCCAACGTATCTTAAAACCCCATCAGGAGCCAGAAGCAATTGAACAGAGAGCATCCCAGCCAGAGGACATGGAGGATATTACCTTTACCACTTTGCCTTCTGGTAATTGGATTTGTAATTGCACACACACACACACACACACACACACACACACACACACACACACAGTATCATCAGCTACTGTACCAGTCTCCCATGGTGCTTATTTTGTAAGACTTCCTACAGCTTGCCCAAATTTGCCCCACCGGTGCTAGAAATCTAAACTCTAATGCTATCTAAGTACCATCAATTTGAAATTTACATTAAGAGAATAACAGAGTAATAAGAGTGGGAAGGGATCTCGGAGGTCCTCCAATCCAACCCTCCACCCAAGAAGGAGAACCTATACCATTTCAGATCAATGGCTGTCCAGTTTCTTCTTAAAAGCCTCTAGTGATGACACACCCACAACTTCTGAAGGCCAGCCGTTGGTCAATTGTTCTCACTGTCAGGAAGTTTCTCCTTAATTCCAGGTTGCTTCTCTCCTTGATTAATTTCCATCCATTGTTTCTTGCCCTGCCCTCTGGTGCTTTGGAGAATAGGTTGACCCACCCTCTTCTTTGGGGCAGCCCCTTAGAATGAGGTCACACATCTCAATAGATGTACACAAACTCAACGTAGATGTGTCCTGCAATGATTTTGACAAGGCATCTGGACACGAAGTTCTTCTCTTGTTGACAAAGGAGGACTATACGTATAATGTGTGGGCATTTCTTTATCTGTACTTTGGTATATCAGTGCAGAAAAGAAGTGTTGTTAATTATTACTTTCCCCCCAAAAAAATTCCTTCAATTTTCCAAGCCAGTGTCTTTCAATTGAACATCCATTGGTGCCAAGAGAAGAATCTGGGCTGACAAAGAGCATAGCATGCTTATGCACACAGACACATACACAAGCCACAGCGCTAATATTCCCTCTGCTATCCTAATTTTATGCTACTATCTCCCAAGATAAAAATATACATATTCTTGTTAAAGGGGGAAAACATTGCATAATATACATTTGCATTGATGATGTCTTTTGCTTCCTAACTCTCATTTTTAAATAAGAACAGCCGCCAAAAAAATAAAATAAAAATCAACTTAGCATTTAATACAGGCTTTTAAGTAATAGGAAAGGAAGAGAAAATAGGCATGTATGCGGCTTATATAAATACCGATGTACGCTAGGGCTTCTGAGCCATACAATTAAAAAGCACCAAAACGTATCTACATAATGGGAGAGTTGACCACAGCAATGAGGGAATAAAAAGAAAAGGACGGATGAATTAAAAGCTAAAAGTGGTTTCTGGAAAGCAGCCTATTTCGGGAGAGTGTCTATGAGGTCTTCTGGACCATTCATGGTGGTCAGCTAGGGAATTGTGGTCTAAGCCCAGACTGCAGTTTTGAGACTCAAGAGTGTGCCAATGGATCACGCCCATGTCTTAAAATGGCACACGGGGACTGTTAACATACCCGGGAAGCTACATCAGGAATGTGTGGGTCCCACCGGCTCAGAGGGCACCTGGGGTTATCCAAAAGGTTGAGATTGGGCTCAATTTAGAGGGGATTCCTGCTTTTGAAAGACAAACTACCATCTCCCAAGATAAAAAGATACATATTCTTGTTAAAGGGGGGGGAAAACATTGCATAATATGTGCAATGCATAATATGTGCAAATTATGTTAATATAATTTGCAAACACCCTATGGAGACACCGATTGGTTTAAGGTAGACGAAGGAGTGCATTCTCTCCCCTCTCTTATTCAACCTGTATGCCTAAATGGTCAGGAGGAAGCTGGCTCAGGAATTCTGGGAGTTGAAGTCCACGAGTCATAAAAGAACCAAGGTTGCTTACCCCTGGCCTGGCCATTGGTCTTTGAACATATAGATCTTTTTAACATTTACATTTTATTGTGTTTTACTAATCTAGGTGAAATGCCATAGGCTAAATAAATAAACCAACAACGGCTCTAGGATCATCTGTAGTTTGTCATGTAATTGTGTGTCTACAATGCATTGGGAAGCATTAAATGATGCATAGGCTTTGTTTTTGGAGATACACAACACTGATGGGAGGTGGGAGGTAGCTTTATAGAAGGAAACAATATTACAACCCCACCCAACTGGTTCCTCCATAGGGTGCATCATCATCATCATCATCATCATCATCATCATCATCATCATCATCATCATGTTGGAAGGGACCTTGGAGGTCTTCTAGTCCAACTCCCTGCTCAGGCAGAAAACTCTATACCATTTCAGACAAATGGCTGTCCAATCTCTTCTTTAAAACCTCCAGTGATGAAGTACTCACAACTTCTGGAAGCAAGTTGTTCCACTGATTAATTGTTCTAACTGTCAGAAAATTCCTCTTTAGTTCTAGGCTGCTTCGCTCTTTGATTAGTTTCCATCCGTTGCTTCTTGTCCTGCCTTCTGGTGCTTTGGAGAATAGCTTCTTTGTGACAACTCCTGAGATATTGGAACACTCCTATCCTGTCACCCCAAGTCCTTCTCTTCATTAAACTAGAGACTGGAACTAGAACAAAACTAGAAACTATTCTGGATTTTTTTTTTCATCTGCAGATTCTAGCATGATCCACAATCAAAGTAAATCTTTCCTCTTCCAGCTTCTCTTTCGTCCACCTAGTTTGGTTCCATCCAACCCAGAATTTGGGCAGCTCTTTGGAATGGGTGATAGATGGACGGACAAATGGACAGCCCGAGAGGATCTCAAGCCTCCATCAGTAATTCCTTTCCTACGTTCCTTTGGGTTCGAAGGAAGAAAAAAAAGAGTCCCAAATGTTTTATCGTTCTAAACGGATTTCCCCAGCGTCACAGTCATAATATTTTTACAGTTAAAAGATCGACTGCCTTAATAAAGTGTGATTTGTGTATTTAGAAAAATTCATTAGAGCAGACATTATGAATTTGTTTTATTTATTTATTTTGCGAGCTAATTTGGGTACACTACTTCAAAAGAACACTTCCCAGCTCCTTAGTCATGCACTAATAACATCTAATAATTAATAAAGACATGTAAATTCTTAACTCCCAGAACTGTTTCCAACTTACAGTCTTTATGCTTTTTGCCTCTTGTGTCTGATGTCTGCATTGCTTTCTTCTGCAAAATGCTAAAGAGACCCATCCTTGTCGCCTTGCTGGGCTGGTGAATATTCAGACTGCTGAGCAGGGGGTTGGACTAGACCACCTCCAAGGTCCCATTCTATTCTATTCTATTCTATTCTACTCTATTCTATTCCTGTTCTGATTCTATTCCTGTTCTGATTCTATTCTATTCTATTCTATTCTATTCTATTCTATTCTACTCCTGTTCTGATTCTATTCTATTCTATTCTATTCTATTCTATTCTATTCTATTCTTGCTATTAGGTGGCCTCTCGCCACCTAAACTTGAGGATATTGAAAGAATTTTATTTAAAATTCCTGCAAATTCCTGCAAACATTCCTCATTTGTATAAATGTACTTAGTTAAGAACAGAGACCATCTGGCAGTAATGGGTAGTAATTGCTTAACAACTGCCTGGCTTAGCGACCGTTCAAAGGTACGATGGTGCTGAAAAATAACTTTAGAGCCAGGCAGTTGTTAAGCGACACTTGCAACCATCACAGCATCCCCACAGTCTCATGACTGACATCTCCTCATTTGGAAATCAGCTTCTGACAAGCAGACTCAATGGAGGAGTCAGCAGCACTGGTCACGTGATGTCTCGCTTTGTACCAGAGTTGCCAGTCCCAGTTGCGGTCACTAAGCAAGGACTAATTGTACTGTAGTGGTTAGGGCACCAGGCTAGAAACCAGGAACCAGGATTCTATCCCTCTGTTGATGCAGCCTAGCACTGTGTTGGCTTCTCCAAAGCCTGGCTTGTTTGCCCCAGAATCCTTCTTAAAGATCTGAAAAAGTGAGACAACTACGCAAGAGCTCTCCAAACACCCTAAAGGATGCCCAGATGAATTCTGGGTACCTTCCAGTGAGGAATTCTCTTAAGTTGATGAAGATTTACTCTCTCTCTCTCTCTCTCTCTCTCTCTCTCTCTCTCTCTCTCTCTCTCTCTCTCTCTCTCTCTCTCTCTCTCTCTCTCTCTCTCTCTCTCTCTCTCTCTCTCTCTCTCTCTCTCTCTCTCTCTCTCTCTCTCTCTCTCTCTCTCTCTCTCTCTCTCTCTCTCTCTTGAGGACACAATTCAACATGCCATACAGGAAAAGAACTGCGGTGCTGTCAAAGAGGGAGAGGGAAAAAAAAATCCCAACAACATTTCCCATACATCTTCTTTAATACCTTCAGTTTGAAAAGCTGGCAAATTAACTCAGTAGAGAAGCCAAGCCCTCTTATCCATCTTCATTAAGTATGACTAGAAAATAATAAGAGACAGGCGTAAATCACCCCCCACTGTTATGGGCAAGGTTAAATTAATTTCACATAATTCTTTTTCGTTTATTAGGAAAGACAAGAGGATTCAGGCGTGTAGTTCAGGTAGGATGAAGTGGTAGGAGGACTTCCTGAGCTCATACATAAATATGACAAAAGAAGGCGAGAAGAACTTAATGGCTTTTTATGTAAAGTAAGGGAGCCTTTCTACTGTATGTGTTCCTTTCCATTTGTTCCTGCCTTCAGGAAGATGCCCACTGAGTTATCAACATATGCTAAGAGATTCTGCATCACAACCCAACAACTCCAGAGCTGCTTTGGTTTCTGGCTTCAACCCTGCTGGACCTCTACTTTCCCTGTGTCTCTAAAGTAATAACAGAGTAAGAGAATTGGAAAGGACCTTGGAGGTCTTCTAGTCCAGCCCCCTGTTCAAGCAGGAAACCCTATACCATTTCAGACAAGTGGTTGTCCAATCTCTTTTTAAAAACCTCCAGTGTTTGAGCTTCAACAGGAGCAAGCCATTCCACTGGTTAATTGTTCTGTCAGGAAATTTCTTCTTTAGATCTAGGTTGCTTCTCTCCTTGATTAGTTTCCATCCATTGCTTCTTGTCCTGCCTTCAGGTGCTTTGGAAAATAGGTTGACCCTCCCTCTAGTATGTGGCAGTCCCTAGATATTGGAACATTGCTATCCTGTCACCCCTAGTCCTTCTTTTCATTAAACTAGACATATCCAATTCCTGCAACCGTTCTTCGTATGTTTTAGCCTCCGGGCCCCTAATTATCTTTGTTGTTCTTCTCTGCACTCTTTCTAGAGACTCAACATCTTTTTTTTATATCATGGTAACCAAAAATGGATGCAATATTCCAAGTGTGGTCTTACTGAGGAGCCCAGAAAGAATTCAAACCTTCCTTAAGATAGCACGGAATAAAGCATGAGTGAAAAATCTGATTCTTGCAAAGTTGCTAAACTGTACTGTAATTCTTGGAAGAAAACAGTAGTCAGGAGCAAGGAAAGTTGGACCCTGAGTTATTTTCCACATGCAGAAAGAAGAGAGGAAGGAAAAGAAATACTGTACACCATCCAGCGCAGGCCCCCAAATGCTTGGATAAGTGTGCATCTAAACTGGTATCTCAACATTGATTCAGTTCAAATTCTGGTGTAGTAAAGCAGAGAAGGGATGAAAAATGCCTATCATTCCTTCTATATATTACTTCTTTCGAAAGGGAACTTACTTTTGTTTTGAACATCTTTCCCAAAGTTTTGTGGTTGACCTTGCCCCTTGCACAAAATCCTAAAGGTGATTGGTTTGGATTTAAGATAACATATTGGGTGAACTGAAACATTTAGCTTGCAAACTGTGGTTTCTGCCTTAGCAAGAGGTGACATAGGAGAAGAAGAGGTAGAAATGTCATTGCCTTCTTCCTAGGGCTGAAAGAGTGTGACTGGCACAAGGTCACCCTTAGCTTTGTGCGTTAAGGCAGGACTAGAACTCACTGTCTCCTGATGATTGGCCCAAAGTCACCCAGCCGGCTTTTATTCCCAAGGCAGGACTAGAACGCACAGTCTCCTGGTGATTGGTGTAAAGTCATCCAGCCGGTGTTCATGCCTAAGGTGGAACTAGAATTCACAGTCTCCTGGTGATTGGCCCAAAGTCACCCATCTGGCTTTCCCATCTAAGGTGGAACTAGAACTCACCATCTTCCAGTTCCTAGCCTGGTGCCTTACCCACTAGATCAGGGGTAGGCAACATTAGCTCTTTTGTGACTCGTGGACTTCAACTCCCAGAATTCCTGAGCCAGCCGTGCTGAGGGGAAAGGGAGAGGTTTCCAAGCTGAGCCGTGCTGGCTCAGGAATTCTGGGAGTTGAAGTCCACGAGTCATAAAAGAGCCAAGGTTGCCTATCCTTGCACTAGACCAGTGGTGGCGAACTTATGGCATGGGTGCCAGAGGCGGCACTCAGAGCCCTCTCTGTGGGCACACGTGCCGTTGCCCCAGCCTCATCTCCCCCCGCACCTCCTCCTCTCCAGCGGCCCCCCTGAAGGAGAGTCCCCCCCTGAGCGTGGCCCACGAGGAGCAGCGCAGCCAAGGACATGGCAGCGAGGCAGCATAGACATGACTCTGCCCTCACACCCCATCATGCACAGTTGATGCTGCAGGGCACGGGCAGAGGGCATGACCGCCATAGCGCTGCTGGGCTGCCTGGGCGATCTGCGGTGGGCCCTGGAGGCGGTGAGTAGCCCTGCGGGCAGGCGGGGCAGGGGATGGGGGGTGGAGCAGGGGTGGGGCAGGGGGTGGAGCGGGGCGGGGCCAGTTTTTGGGCACTCGGTCTCTAAGAGGTTCGCCATCACTGCACTAGACCAATCTGGCTCTCCTAGCTTTGGCTTTCAGGCAATAACGGCAAATGTGATTCAATCAATATTAGTAGCTGCTTTCATCCCATCTGCGGTAAGTGGAAAGTTGGAACACAACATTGTTCTAACCAAAATAAATATACCCACTGCACAGAAAAACCGAGCAGTGGGGCCAAGGAATACTGTGTTTTTGCCCACGGCTTCCCGCTTCCAACGTGGAAGGAGTTGGCCTCCAAGTAGAAAACTTCAAGATTCATTATTACACCTCATGCAAAGCTCATTGCCGAAAAGAAAAGAGACCGTTACACATTCTTGTTACAAAAAAAACACAAAACAAAAAAAAAATGAAGTCTTTGGTTAATAAAAGATGCCAGTCGGTTAGCTTGACGTGAACCAAAATGACAGCTATTAGCCCTTCTATAGAATTCAAACTCAGTTCAGCCGACTGCTCACCCTTGATCGTGGCTCCTAGGCTGACGAAATTCACTTGTACACAATTTTCACTGGGCAAGGCACTTTTTTTTTTAATTAACAAGTATGGGATTCCATTCTCTCGGCTGGGAATCTGAAACTAAACAAGGTTGCCATGGTATTCAGGATACGGGCCGTTTCCTTTGGTCTTTCAGTGACTATTTATTTTCCTGGCAAAACATACCCAAAGGGGGGAAGGGACCAGGAGCCTGGGGGGACTCAAGTTAGAGGGTTTTGTCAGCATCCTTCCTGTGAAACGTGAACAACAGAGAACCTGCAAAAGGAAATGTCCTCTAAAGGGCATTTCTGCAAAATCATAGAATCTAGGGCTGGAAGGGACCTCAAGGTCTTCTAGTCCAACCCCTTGCTCAAGGCAGGAGCCTTATACCATCCCAATCAAATGGTTGTGCAGTCTATTTTGAAAAACCTCCAGGGATGGAGCACCCACAACTCCAAGAGGCAAGCTATTCCACTGATTAATTGCTCTCACTGTCAGGAAATTTCTCCTTACTTCTAGGTTGGAACTCTCTTTAAGAAGCTTCCACCCATTACTTCATGCCCTGCTCTCTGGTACCTTAAGAGAATCAATCAATCCTTACAGAATAAGGTCAGACTACTACAGGTGACCATCTCTGTCTTCTCCATCATCTGAAAGGATCAGCCAAGTGCAGCTGCCTGCAGTTACAGGTCACTGAGGTGGGGGACCCCAACCTTCTTTTCTGTACCCCTAGAAATAAATTCACCCTAACAAAAAATATTCAGCAAATCTAGTCCCACCAATTGGTGAAGACACCTTACCACCATGATAGCCTTAACTCACGGGAAAACAATTGAAGAAATAATAATTAACTTGGGCTGCAATCCCCCAAAGTTATCCATCTGGGTCAAACACTATCAGCAGATGGTAGATCTGTAAAAGAGTGCAGCTGTGGAAACCGAAGAGATGTTTCCAGGGGTGCACAGCACATGTCTGCAACTGTGTAAATCAGATGCACCTTTTCCTTGGATTGGGCTGCAGCTGCAAAGGACTGCATTATATGGGGAGAAGCCGCAGTTCCTTCGAGGAATTGTAGACTAATCCTGTACCAAACCCCCTGAAAGTCTCAAAGCATTTGTTAAAATTTGTTCTGCCTTTCAATCAGAAACACCAAGAAGCCCTAATACAGCAGATGCAACAAAGCTTCCACCAACTCAAACCAGAAAAACTTAGATCGGGGTGTCCAATCTTGGCAACTTGAAGATCTGTGGACTTCAACTCCCAGAATACCTTAGCTGGCCGGGCTGGATGGGGAATTCTGGGAATTAGAAGTCCACAAGTCTTCCAGTTGCTAAGGTTAGACACCCCTGACTTAAGATCTACCTAAAAGGGGAGCAAATGAACCCCACCCACTTGAGCATATGGCAATGGGCTTTTGAAACTCCCAGTACAGATTGGAAGCTACTGGTCACAGAAATACAACAGAGACGTATATGGGATGTGTAACTCGTCAAGAGATTATTTGGCTTGTCGCCAAGTATTTAAGGATGCTTAAGAAGGTAAACAAATCTTGCAGACCTTGATATTCTAACAATACTGTGCAACTGAGTTCAGGATAATAAAGAAGAAAAAACATCGGATGTTTTTGCTTTGACAACAGTTGGAGATGCAACCATTTTCTTCTTATGTTTTACTCTTAGAGTTAGAGTTAGAGTTAGATGATGCTGGGGGGGAGGAATGTGCATGAGAGTTAGCTAGACATAACAATGCTGGACCTAGTGTGTGAACCAAGGTTATTGAAATAAGAGATGATAAGAATTGGCGTGCTGGAGAACTGGAGGGAAAGCCTGCATTTCAAACTAATTGGAGAATGTGACTTATGACTGTTAACTGGAAGAGGGAATTGTGCTTTGATACTATGTGCTCAGGGGAGGGGAATTCAGTTTTTGGCTTCGATTGTGTTTAGTGCCGACGCTATGCTTCTCAAATAAAGATTCCTTAAGGTAAACAATGCCTCAAAGTTCTTTGAAGAGTTTCATCTGTCGGAACCATGACAAGGGGATCATGTGACCCTTTGACGCTTCAACCATCATAAATGCATCTGAATTTTGACAAGATTTGCCTCATATCAGTTAAAACTGTTGCTATCCAGATCAAGTTGATGACATAATCACAAATCTATATTCATGGGAATTGAAGAGAAAATGTGATCCTCAGTAGAAAAAAAACAGAAGCAGGACATAACTGGGAAAAAGAGATTTCTCCGAAGGGAAGCAAACTGAAACGTCCCTGGAAGCATTTGACTTAGAGCAAAACTATGTAAACTAAGTTACCGCCGTTTAATTGAAGGTCTTGTAAAGAACGAGCAAAATACAACATTTCTGCCTCTGATTTCTTTTTTTTTTTTAGCAGAATTCTTTGGTTTTTCTAAAACGACGATGCATTTAAAAAGAGGAGGTTTTGTTAAAACACACCGGCCTCTAATTTCCTTCCTGGTTTCCTGTAGGCTTTTGCCGACGTTTTTCTGTCATGCTGGACTGCAACCGAAAACATCACCAGCCCAATAAAGGCATCAAAGCTGCACAATTTTGTTCACAATCAAAACACACAGGAGTGATGGATTTCCTCTTGGGTTGAGATGCTAGAAAAAGTGCCCAGAATATTTTTAACACAAATTACTGCAATAGACTTTGGCTCTTCCCCCCCCCCCCAAAAAAGCACATTTTCCACAGAAAGCCTTAATTCCAAGGATACTCCCACTCTCAAATTCTCCACAAAAAAAATTCCAGAAAGGCCTGGTTTGGTAGGCCTCACCTATGTATCACAATGGTTGACTTTGTACCTCACGCCTCAAACGTGGCTTGTTTAATTTTGGTAATAGGTCGAGACCACCTAGCCTAGCCATTATGGTTATAAATCAGGTTTAGGGTTTAGTGTGTCCTGTAAATTATAGTTTAAAAACCATGAACCATGACTTAGCATGTCTTGTGAAGCTAGTCAACCAATCTTGGTTAGGGTATTACTTGAGTGTTGAGGGGAAATCTTAAATATTTCCATTTCATTATTTACTTTGATTGATTGATTTATTTTTTTGTCTATCCCTCCAACTAGCCAGAAAGGTCATTTTTTAAAAAAGCCTTATTCAAAAAAAAATCAGAAAAAAAATAGGGTTCAGTTGTTACATTGGCATCTTCAGCTTCAGAGTGGCTTTCTTTGCTTGTCACAGGAACTTTTTCTTTATCAATTTCGTATTTTATTTAAAGTCTGTCTGCTCCACAAAACAAAACATAATGTATAATACACAGTATATAAAAATAGCTTGTTTTGATAAAAAAAAAAAAGATGATTTCAGATGATTAAAGAGAGTATCCCATCCACTTTTTTGAGGCAGGGCTTAAATCAAACTTAACAGAATAACAGAGCTGGAAGGGACCTTGGAGATCTTCTAGTCCAACCCCCTGCTCAGGCAGGAAACCCTACATCATTTCGGACAAATGATTGTCCAATC
Source organism: Protobothrops mucrosquamatus (assembly GCF_001527695.2). Taxonomy (NCBI): domain Eukaryota; kingdom Metazoa; phylum Chordata; class Lepidosauria; order Squamata; family Viperidae; genus Protobothrops; species Protobothrops mucrosquamatus. The sequence goes on along the minus strand of NW_015386220.1, from coordinate 307,732 downwards.
TCTTCTTAAAAACATCCAGTGCTGGAACATTCAGAACTTCTGGAGGCAGGTTGTTCCACTAATTAATTGTTCTAAATGTCAAGAATTTTTTCTTTCTTTCTAGGTTGCTTCTCTCCTTGATTAGTTTCCATCCATTGTTCTTGTCCTGCCTTCAGGTGCTTCTTTGTGGCAGCCCCTCAAATATTGGAAGGCTGCTATCATGTCACCCCTGGTCCTTCTTTTCATGGCACTAGACATACCCAATTCCCACAACCGTTCTTCAGATGTTTTAACTTAGCTTATCACAAGGCTGGAGAACTTTATAACAAGGCTTATTATTTATTTGTTTGTCAAATTCATTAGCTACCCGTCTTACCACATGGCAACTCTGGGCTTAAGAGGCTCATATCTCTTACAACCCCAAAACTTACTTATCCCTGACTCTCTTCTGTTTGTCTTGGTAGAACTCTGCTTGAATAACCTACTTGTTGGGCCAACATAATATTTTTCTTGGCCCGCCATGAAGTAGCTTAGTAGACTTTGTGTTTCCCGGTTCACTTTTGCCTTTGTGGACTGTCACAGGCACATTAGGTACCCCCTCAACAGCAGAAGGCTCTGCTTTTAAGTTTAAACTCTGGAGGAAAATACACTGCTCTATTTTATTGTATTCAAACATGTAAGTCTGCCTTAAAATGCTTAAATGCTGAGTAGGAAAATACCAGAGGCAATGAAGAGTTAGTTTCAGTAGAAATGAATATTTGTAGCTCAGAGTTGAATTTTGGGCACCCCACAGACCGCCTCCTCCTCCTCCCACCCTTCTCCTTCTTCTCCACTTCACAAACCCCACTCCCTTCTAGCACTGATGATGTTACCTAGTTTCGCAATGAAATCTCTGCAACACAAACTGGAGAACATCAAGGGCCCAACAGTCATCCTCCTCCTCCTCCTCCTCCTCTTTGCAACCCCCCTGCCTTCTAGCACTGATGATGTTACCTAGTTGGGTAATGAAACGTCTGCAAGAAAACAAGCTCAGAAAGTACCAAGGACCCCTTCTCCTACAGGCCGAGATAATAGCACAGAAAAGGAGAGAAGCTCAACTATTTGTCAGTGACTGATGAGAAAAAGACACAGGAGAAATGCACCAAACCACGGTTTTGTTTATTCATTATTTATTGGACAAACTGGAATTCACTGGGCGGGGTGACTTTTAGCTAATCACTTCCTCATAGTCCAACCAACCTCACAGGAATGTTGCGGGAAGGTGGGACTATTAGGTATGTATAGATGCTGCCTTGAGATGATCAAAAATAAAGGTGGGACAAAAAAAGGAATAATGGAAGGATTTCCGAACACAATGGCTGGGTTCAAACCACCCTCTCAGGCCAAACCAAACAAACCAGATTATGGCTTAGAGCGACATGGGAGTAGACTCTCTAAGAAGCAGCAGCAGAGAAATTCATATTTCTGTAGATAACTATTTAAGTTCCTCTACAGGGACCTGCCTCATCTCTTCAAGGCGGGAGGCTAACAGAAAATGCCATTTTTCAATTTTTCTTTTTTATTAGAAATGCGATGTCCCACTTCTGGTATAATGCTAAAAACACCATCTAAGGGAGATTCATCATCCTTTAAGTCGAGCTTCAAGTTGTCCTCTTGGAAATCTTGACCACATCGTAGGAGAAAAAAAAATGCTTCTTCCCTCTTCAGGCCACGGAAGAGGACACAACACAATCAGTGAAACCCCTTGTGTGAATCTGGTTACGTCAAGTGGAGAACTCTCAGAAGGGTTGGCGTCCAAGGGGAAAACCCACAAATAGGCACAGAGTGTGCCCTAAGTGCTAAGAATTCAGTTACATACTCCCATATTCCATGGTGAAGCAATATTACCAAGCTGCTCATGGTAGCTTCGGGTTGCCTTCCTGTCCGAGTAAATATTTTGTTCGCGTACGGGTTTTTGTTCCTATATTATGTTCGTTTTGGAAAAATGCAGGCTTTGGGATGCTTGAAGTCTGAACAGTAGCAAAGTGCTGGGATTTGGTTCTATAATACAGGGAGTCCTCCTCATGTTTGTTTAGCAATCATCTGAAATTACAAGGCCACTGGAAAAAAAGTGGCTTATAGCCAATCCTCATACAGTACTTACGACTGTTGCTATGTCCCCACAATCATGTGATCAGAATCCAGGTACTTGGCAACTGCAGGTAGTTCTCACCTTAACAGCCACAACTGAGCCCAAAATTTCTGTTGCTAAATGAGGCATTTAGTAAGGGAGCTTGGTCCCATTTTATGACCTTTCTTCCCACTCAGTTGTTCAGTGAATCACTCCAGTTGCCGCCACGTTCGTCAGCGTGAAAAATGGCCATAGGTCATTTTTTTTCAGGGTTGTTGTCCCTTCGAATGGTCACTAAACGAACTGCTGTAAATTTGAGGACTACCTGCACTTACAATGCTTGCAGTATCCCAGGGTCCTCTGACCTCCGCTTGCGAATTTCCCAGCTGGCTTTTGACAAGCAAAGTCCACAGGGAAAGGTGGATTCGCTTAACGACTGTGTGACTCACTGAACGAGAGAAAGTGATATAATAATAATAATAATAATAATAATAATAATAATAATAATAATAATAATAATAATAATAATAATAATAATAATAATAATAATAATAATAATACAAAGACCTACAAATAGAAATAGAAAGACTGTGGCAAAAGCAAGCAAGGGTAGTACCAATAGTAATAGGCGCCTTGGGTGCAATCCCAAAACAACTGGAGCACCACTTGAACACCATCATCGGCATTGACACATTCGCCATTAGTCAATTGCAAAAGGCGGCCTTACTAGGAACCACCTCCATCCTGCGACGATATCTGTAATAACATCAAACATCCACATCTGCCTATCTCAGGTCCTTGGTAAGGACTCGATAGGTAGACAAAATGCCAAATCCAGTCTGAACATCTGGCTGACTGTGCGATGATGAATAATAATAATAATATAATAATAATAATAATAATAATAATAATAATAATAATAATAATAATAATAATAATAATAATAATAATAATAATAGGAAGAAGAAGGAGGAGGAGGAGGAGGAGGGGGGGGTAACTTGGAGGTCATCTAGTCCAACCCCCTGCTCAGGCAGGAATCCCTATAACATTTCAGACAAATGGCTGTCCAGTTTCTTCTTAAAAACCTCCAGTGTTGGAGCATCCACAATGTCTGGAGGCAGGTTGTTCCACTGGTTAATTGTTCTAACTGTCAGGAAGTTTCTCCTTAGTTCTAGGTTGCTTCTCTCCTTGATTAGTTTCCATCCGTCGCTTCTTGTCCTGCCTTCAGGCGCCTTGGAGAATAGCTTGACTCCCTCTTCTTTGGGGCAGCCCCTGAGATACTGGAAGACTGCTATCATGTCCCCCCTCATCCTTCTCTTCGTTAAACTAGACATACCCAATTCCAGCAATCGTTCCTTGAGCTTAACAACTGTAGCAAAACAGGGTCTAAAATCGGGTTTGATTCACTTAACAACTGCTTTGCTTAGCAATGGAATTGTGGTCCCAATTATGATTGTAACTTCAGGTCTACCTGTAACATGCCCATCTATGTCAAGACACAAGAAACAAATAAAGTGTGGTTCCTACTCACTTCTTAGGGGCTAAAGAAGAGAAAGGATTTTCTTGCTATTATATATGTTTATTTGGTGATCAGCCACAATATTCCCAGCCAGGCAACGAAAATGCTTGGAGTAGATTAGCACCGCCTGCAAACAAACAATCCAGGATACAAAAAGCCATGATGTAGCTACTTTGCTTCTGGCTTAACGTATACCCTGAACCGAGTTCCTAAATCAAACGTTATGGACTTAGAAGAAGGATAGGATACATGAATCAAGACAACCGATGTCTGTTTGATAAGCCAGGGTGAAACAAACCAGGATCAGTGTGTTGCTCAAACATTCCATATATACTCTTATTCCACCGTTCCATGATAAAATGGCAGGTGAAACTTTCCTAAAAGTAAGACTGGAATGGCTACTTTTAAAGCAAAGCAGAAAAAAGATTTAGGAAATGGGGGTGGAAAAAAATAATGTTATCCGTGAAAAGACAGCAAATATATTTCTAGTGTGGCAGATATCAAGATCTCCTTCCTGGTGTGTAGTTCCAGTCTGACTCACACCCAAACACACTCACTCACTCAATCACTCACTCAGTGTGCAAATTCTATAGTTCCCCCCCGACCCCCCAAGCCATCATCTTCACGCAGTTAATCCAGCGCAGCTCCTAAATTCAGGCTGTATATATTCTGCTCCTCAGGATGTATATTGCAGATCCTCAACCCCTCACCACCTCCCCATCCATCCATCCACACACCCACCCACACACCCACCCTGGGCCACAAATTGCAAAACTGTTGCTCCCCCCCCAAAAAAATTCTCAGCCACCTGTTTAAACGAACGGGAGGAAGAGGAAGAAAAAGAAAGAAAGGGAGGGAATAAGGAAGGGGGGGTAGAGAAGAAATCAATCCAGCAAATTCCCTCTCCGGTCAGGAGAGAAAAAGCTTTCTTGAAAACTGGGGGAGCCAATCACAGAGACAGGCAGGGGGGCAGGCTGAATGTCAGCTGGGGCACAAAATAGAACCGAAGGAGCAAATGCAGCACGCAGTTGGGGAGAATCTAATCCTCCAGCTTAAGGGAGCCCAACGGTCAAGCCAGGAAACAGGCACGCCAGAGTCGTGTTAGAAACAACCCCCATGAAGAACAAAGGCAGAGCGGAGTCCGTGGGTCCCACAGCATGGGTGTCCCTGACTCTCCCGCTGGGCCTGGAAGACAGATGCTCAGAGCACCAAAACGGCTCGTCAGTCGGGGACAGGAAGGGAAGGGAAGGAAGCAGGGGGGCCTTCGGAGTTGGGAGGGGAGGGGGAAGACTTTAGGGCTGGGTGCCAGTGGTCTCCTCTAACCCATGGAGAAGAGACCTCCTGGCCCCTACTGTCAGTGGAGAAAAAGAGAGATTCTTTCAGGATCTTGATGAAAGGTCTTGATCGTTGATGACATACCTCCCAGAGGGAGCAGGGCTATGAGCGGTAGACTTATTGATAATGAAATAAGATGCAGAAAGAAAGGGAATTGCTGTTCCTTGGTTGAGAAGACCAGTTGGGGCCAGGAGCCACCTTCCTGCAGAGATCAGACAGAAGACTCTTCTGTTCGCATCCTGTCGAACTGGTAACGTCCGAAGAAGACACACCAAAAAAAAGGGGAACAACGGACCGTAACTCGTTTGAAGAGTTGCATCTCCAAACAGACTACCACCATCTTCGAAGTAATTAAACCCGACCCTCCCTCTCGTTTCCCGTCTTCGTCACCTTTCATCGTAGGTTCTGGAAACCTTGTAGGGATGGCTTTCCAGAAGTTGCTCAAGGACCACTCCCAACAATCCTAAGTACCACGATCGAAAAGGAGGGATGTTGAGACTCTAGAAAGAGTACAGAGAAGAGCAACAAAGATGATTAGGGGACTGGAGGCTAAAGCATACAAGGAAAGGCTGCTGGAATTGGGTATGTTTAGTTTAATGAAGAGAAGGACGAGGGGTGACATGATAACAGTGTTCCAGTATCTCAGGGGCTGCCACAAAGAAGAGGGAGTCAAGCTATTCTCCAAGGCACCTGAAGGCAGGACAAGAAGCAACGGACGGAAACTGATCAAGGAGAGAAGCAACCTAGAACTAAGGAGAAACTTCCTGACAGTTAGAACAATTAACCAATGGAACAACCTGCCTCCAGAAGTGGTGAATGCTCCAACACTGGAAGTTTTTAAGAAGAGACTGGACAGCCATTTGTCTGAAATGGTATAGGGGGTTGGACTAGATGACCTCTAAGGTCCCTTCCAACTTTATTATTATTATTACTATTATTACTATTATTATTACTACTACTACTACTACTACTACTACTACTACTACTAGAACCATTCCTATTGTAAAGGAAGGATGGAGACAGAGGCTTACTTGAGCCACAAGAATATAGCAGCTTGCGAGTCTTAATGGTTGGAAATGATACGGTAAGGTTAAGGAGATCCTGAATGAAATTCCTACTCACCTGGAGCCCAATCCATCTGACAAATTGTTATGAAGCTAACCTGAAGAGTAAAATAATCATATAAGCAACCTTGCCTGAAGTAAAGGCAGGATCTCAACACAATGAGCATTTGCTAAACCATAAATGTGAGATGAGGGAAGGGCAGCCAATCAGAGTAGTAAAACTCTTTATCCAAGACCCTTGATGATCACGAGAACATGGTTACAATTAGGCTACCACCTCACACCTTTCCATGGTTTTTGGAGTTAATCATCCTTGATTGGTTTGTACTCTTATGCTGCACATAAATCATGGTTAACAGGTTGGAAATCCTTACCCCCACGTTCTGGTTGAATGAATCCAGCTATTTTCCGGCTCTTTCCATTATCTTCGTCTTTTAATCAGTTTGAGAAAGAGGCAGTCTATGGTTGTTTAAGAAACTTTCTCCCTGGAGTGAATTTTCCAGAGCTGAATGAATTCCCTGCTGAAATGTTCCACAACTCCAGGAGGGTTTACGACTGCAAAATAATGGCTCGGCTCCTAGACGCATAAACCCACATGTGGCTTGCTTTGTTGGGATGCCGTGCACAGACAAACCTAGCCAGTGTGGCTTGTAAACCAGGGCTAGGATCTTATATGGACCCTTTGAGACAAGCAAACTGTGGCTTAAGAATAACTTTCTCCCTCAAGAGTAGTGTGTATCAATCTTGGGCAGTTTTAAAATGGAGGATTACAACTCCCAGAATTCCCCAGCCAGCTATGCTGGGAGTTGAAGCACCCTGTCTTGAAGCTGCCAAAGTTGAGAGATGTTGCTCCAGAATTTTGGACTTGCGTTCTCCACGTTGCCCCATTGACTTGGGAATTGCAATTAACAGGTCTGAAAGGGGCGCAGAATAGAGAAAGCCATCCTGTATGTCCAAAAACAATCACAAATGTCTTTATAAAGAGGTTTTGGATCATGGACCCAACGCTATAGTTACACTGATAAGGGGTCACCCAAGAAATTTAATTAAATAGGAGCCAGCAGTGTGTGCAGCTGCCAAAAAGGCCAACACAGTGCTGGGCTGCATTAACAGAGGGCTAGAATCAAGATCACATGAAGTGTTAATACCACTTTACAATGCCTTGGTAAGGCCACACTTGGAATACTGCATCCAGTTTTGGTCACCACGATGTAAAAAAGATGCTGAGACTCTAGAAAGAGTGCAGAGAAGAGCAACAAAGATGATCAGGGAACTGGAGGCTAAAGCATATAAGGAAAGGCTGCTGGAATTGGGTATGTCTAGTTTAATGAAGAGAAGGACGAGGGGGGACATGATAGCAGTCTTCCAATATCTCAGGGGCTGCCCCAAAGAAGAGGGAGTCAAGCTATTCTCCAAAGCACCTGAAGGCAGGACAAGAAGCAACAGATGGAAACTAATCAAGGAGAGAAGCAACATAGAACTAAGGAGAAACTTCCTGACAGTGAGAACAATTAACCAGTGGAACAACCTGCCTCCAGAAGCGGTGAATGCTCCAACACTGTAAGAAGAGACTGGACAGCCATTTGTCTGAAATGGTAGAGGGTTTCCTGCCTGAGCAGGGGGTTGGACTAGATGACCTCCAAGGTCCCTTCCAACTTTATTATTATTATTATTATTATTATTATTATTATTATTATTATTATTATTATTATTATTATTATTATTATTATTATTAAAAATGAAAGCCCTCTATTCCAAAGCAGGATTTGCCATTTGTAGGCCTGTTGTCCATCATATGAAGAAAGAAAGTTACCAAAACTTTGCCTCCTCCCTCCCTCTCTTCCATCCCAAGCCCTGCCAGCACCAGCCAAGGGGATAAATCACCCAAAGAGAATTGGGTGACCCTAACCCTTCCCAAACTATCAGTTGGGTCCTCGGCATAATTTGGAAACCGTCACCAAGACACCCAGCGGGGCCAGCCACGGAAACCCTGCCAGCTCGTTTTAAAACAGCGAGGGGAATTCTGGCGTCACACGCCTGGCCCTGCTAGGTGTTACCTAAGCAGATGGTGAGGCCTTAAAAAAAACTAAAAATCAGAAGACCTGCGAGCAGCCGGGAGAAAGTTGGAAGTCGGAAAACAGGTCAGAGGGAAGAGACGTGTGCAAGGGGGCACCCACAATGGAAGACGTTGGGAGCTGGAGAAGGAGCCAGCCAGGACGATTGTCCTTAGCATAGCCAGATGACCATCTGCCCAATTTCCTGGGCTGTTGTTGTTGCCAGCTCAGTGGGGAATAAACCCAGAACAGACAAGACTGTGCTGGTTGGAAGAAAGCCATCTGCCTGCCCCCTTCCTTCCCCGGGCTGTCTCTTCTGGCAGGCCTGGCAGGGGTGAATTCCTCCAGGACCAGGGAGTAAGGATTGATGAGATGGCAGTAGGGTGGGGGCAAGGATTGGGAAGGGAAGGGAAGGACAGAGGGAAGGGGAAGGGGGAGGGGGAGGGGGAGGAGAGGAGAGGAGGAAAAAATGGAAGAGAAGAGAAGAGATAAAATAAGAAGGAAAGAAAGGAGAGGAAAGGAGGAAAAATGAAGAGAAGAGGAGAGGAGAGGAGAAGAGAGGAGAAGAGAGGAGAAGAGATAAAATAAGAAGGAAAGAGAGGAGGAGAGGATGAAAAATGGAAGAGAAGAGAAGAGAAGAGAAGAGATAAAATAAGAAGGAAAGAGAGGAGAGGACAGGAGAGGAGAGGAGAGGAGGAGGAAAAAATGGAAAAGAAGAGAAGAGAAGAGAAGAGAAAAGAAGAGAAGAGAAGAGAAGAGAAGAGAAGAGAAGAGAAGAAGGAAAGAGGAGAGGAGAGGAGGAAAAAATAGAAGAGAAGAGAAGAGAGGAGGAAAAAAGAGAAGAGAAGAGAAGAGAAGAGAAGAGAAGAGAAGAGAAGAGAAGAGAAGAGAAGAAGGAAAGAGGAGAGGAGAGGAGGAAAAAA